>NC_034179.2:58506919-58613282 GCF_002021735.2 Oncorhynchus kisutch | reverse complement strand
AAACACTGGTAGACTGTTTTCAGCAAGTTACAACATTGAATGCAGAAATAACACTTTTCCATAAACAAGCTCTAAATCATGTTTGAAGCACTCTGGATAAAAATGTTTTGTTATGTTTATTTGAGATGAATGAACACTGTGGACTGTTTTCAGCAAGTTGCAACATGGAAATACAGAATAAGCACTTTTCCATAAACAAGCTCTAAATCATGTTTGATGCACTCTGGATAAAAAAATTTTTTTGTTATGTCTATTTGAGATGAAATGAACACCGTGGATAGTTTTCAGCAAGTTGCAACATGGAAATGCAGAAATAAGCACTTTTCCATAAACAAGCTCTAAATCATGTTTGATGCACTCTGGATGTCAATTTTTGCTGTGTATGTCTATTTGAGATGAAATGAACACGTGGACAGTTTTCAGCAAGTTGCAACATGAAATGCAGAAATAAGCACTTTTCCATAAACAAGCTCTAAATCATGTTTGAAGCACTCTGGATAAAAAAATGTTTTTGTTATGTTTATTCGAGATGTTATGAAAACACTGTAGACTGTTTTCAGCAAGTTGCAACATGAAAATGCAGAAATAAGCACTTTTCCATAAACAAGCTCTAAATCATGTTTGATGCACTCTGGATGTCCAATTTTTGCTGTTATGTCTATATTTGAGATGAAATGAACACCGTGGACAGTTTTCAGCAAGTTGCAACATTGAAATGCAGAAATAAGCACTTTTCCATAAACAAGCTCTAAATCATGTTTGATGCACTCTGGATGTCCAATTTTTGTGTGCTGTCTATTTGAGATGAAATGAACACTGTGGACAGTTTTCAGCAAGTTGCAACATTGAAATGCAGAAATAAGCACTTTTCCATAAACAAGCTCTAAATCATGTTTGATGCACTCTGGATGTCCAATTTTTGCTGTGCTGTGTCTATTTGAGATGAAATGAACACTGTGGACAGTTTTCAGCAAGTTGCAACATGAAATGCAGAAATAAGCACTTTTCCATAAACAAGCTCTAAATCATGTTTGATGCACTCTGGATAAAAAAATGTTTTTGTTATGTTATTGAGATGTTATGAAAACACTGTAGACTGTTTTCAGCAAGTTGCAACATTGAAATGCAGAAATAAGCACTTTTCCATAAACAAGCTCTAAATCATGTTTGATGCACTCTGGATGTCCAATTTTGTTGTGCTGTCTATTTTGAGATGAAATGAACACTGTGGACAGTTTTCAGCAAGTTGCAACATGGAAATGCAGAAATAAGCACTTTTCCATAAACAAGCTCTAAATCATGTTTGATGCACTCTGGATAAAATTTTTTTTTTGTTATGTCTATTTGAGATGAAATAAACACTGTGGACAGTTTTCAGCAAGTTGCAACATGGAAATAGAGAAATAAGCACTTTTCCATAAACAAGCTCTAAATCATGTTTGATACACTCTGGATAAAAAAAAAATGTTTTTGTTATGTCTATTTGAGATGAAATAAACACTGTGGACAGTTTTCAGCAAGTTGCAACATGGAAATACAGAAATAAGCACTTTTCCATAAACAAGCTCTAAATCATGTTTGATGCACTCTGGATGTCCAATATTTGCTGTGCTGTCTATTTGAGATGAAATTAACATTGTGGACAATTTTCAGCAAGTTGCAACATGGAATACAGAAATAAGCACTTTTCCATAAACAAGCTCTAAATCATGTTTGATACACTCTGGATAAAAAAATTTTTTGTTATGTTTATTTGAGATGTTATGAAAACACTGTAGACTGTTTTCAAGCAAGTTGCAACAATGAAATGCAGAAATAAGCACTTTTCCATAAACAAACTAAATCATGTTTGATGCACTCTGGATGTCCAATATTTGCTGTGCTGTCTATTTGAGATGAAATGAACATGTGGACAGTTTTCAGCAAGTTGCAACATGGAAATGCAGAATTAAGCACTTTTCCATAAACAAGCTCTAAATCATGTTTGATGCACTCTGGATAAAAAAATGTTTTTGTTATGTCTATTTGAGATGAAATAAACACTGTGGACAGTTTTCAGCAAGTTGCAACATGGAAATACAGAAATAAGCACTTTTCCATAAACAAGCTCTAAATCATGTTTGATGCACTCTGGATAAAAAAATGTTTTGTTATGTTTATTCGAGATGTTTATGAAAACACTGTGGACTGTTTTCAGCAAGTTGCAACATGGAAATACAGAAATAAGCACTTTTCCATAAACAAGCTCTAAATCATGTTTGATGCACTCTGGATAAAAAAATGTTTTTGTTATGTTTATTTGAGATGTTATGAAAACACTGTAGACTGTTTTCAGCAAGTTGCAACATGAAATGCAGAAATAAGCACTTTTCCATAAACAAGCAATCATGTTTGATGCACTCTGGATGTCCAATATTTGCTGTGCTGTCTATTTGAGATGAAATGAACACTGTGGACAGTTTTCAGCAAGTTGCAACATGGAAATGCAGAAATAAGCACTTTTCCATAAACAAGCTCTAAATCATGTTTGATGCACTCTGGATAAAAAAATGTTTTTGTTATGTCTATTTGAGATGAAATAAACACTGTGGACAGTTTTCAGCAAGTTGCAACATGGAAATACAGAAATAAGCACTTTTCCATAAACAAGCTCTAAATCATGTTTGATGCACTCTGGATAAAAAAATGTTTTGTTATGTTTATTTGAGATGTTATGAAAACACTGTAGACTGTTTTCAGCAAGTTGCAACATGGAAATACAGAAATAAGCACTTTTCCATAAACAAGCTCTAAATCATGTTTGATGCACTCTGGATAAAAAATGTTTTTGTTATGTCTATTTGAGATGAAATAAACACTGTGGACAGTTTTCAGCAAGTTGCAACATGGAAATAGAGAAATAAGCACTTTTCCATAAACAAGCTCTAAATCATGTTTGATGCACTCTGGATAAAAAAATGTTTTTGTTATGTCTATTTGAGATGAAATAAACACTGTGGACAGTTTTCAGCAAGTTGCAACATGGAAATACAGAAATAAGCACTTTTCCATAAACAAGCTCTAAATCATGTTTGATGCACTCTGGATAAAAAAATGTTTTTGTTATGTTTATTTGAGATGTTATGAAAACACTGTGGACTGTTTTCAGCAAGTTGCAACATGAAATGCAGAAATAAGCACTTTTCCATAAACAAGCAATCATGTTTGATGCACTCTGGATGTCCAATATTTGCTGTGCTGTCTATTTGAGATGAAATGAACATTGTGGACAGTTTTCAGCAAGTTGCAACATGGAAATACAGAAATAAGCACTTTTCCATAAACAAGCTCTAAATCATGTTTGATGCACTCTGGATAAAAAAATGTTTTTGTTATGTTTATTTGAGATGTTATGAAAACACTGTAGACTGTTTTCAAGCAAGTTGCAACATGAAATGCAGAAATAAGCACTTTTCCATAAACAAGCAATCATGTTTGATGCACTCTGGATGTCCAATATTTGCTGTGCTGTCTATTTGAGATGAAATGAACATTGTGGACAGTTTTCAGCAAGTTGCAACATGGAAATGCAGAATTAAGCACTTTTCCATAAACAAGCTCTAAATCATGTTTGATGCACTCTGGATAAAAAAATGTTTTTGTTATGTCTATTTGAGATGAAATAAACACTGTGGACAGTTTTCAGCAAGTTGCAACATGGAAATACAGAAATAAGCACTTTTCCATAAACAAGCTCTAAATCATGTTTGATGCACTCTGGATAAAAAAATGGTTTTGTTATGTTTATTTGAGATGTTATGAAAACACTGTAGACTGTTTTCAGCAAGTTGCAACATGGAAATACAGAAATAAGCACTTTTCCATAAACAAGCTCTAAATCATGTTTGATGCACTCTGGATAAAAAAATGTTTTTGTTATGTTTATTTGAGATGTTATGAAAACACTGTAGACTGTTTTCAGCAAGTTGCAACAATGAAATGCAGAAATTAGCACTTTTCCATAAACAAGCAATCATGTTTGATGCACTCTGGATGTCCAATATTTGCTGTGCTGTCTATTTGAGATGAAATGAACATTGTGGACAGTTTTCAGCAAGTTGCAACATGGAAATGCAGAAATAAGCACTTTTCCATAAACAAGCTCTAAATCATGTTTGATGCACTCTGGATAAAAAAATGTTTTTGTTATGTCTATTTGAGATGAAATAAACACTGTGGACAGTTTTCAGCAAGTTGCAACATGGAAATACAGAAATAAGCACTTTTCCATAAACAAGCTCTAAATCATGTTTGATGCACTCTGGATAAAAAAATGGTTTTGTTATGTTTATTCGAGATGTTATGAAAACACTGTAGACTGTTTTCAGCAAGTTGCAACATGGAAATACAGAAATAAGCACTTTTCCATAAACAAGCTCTAAATCATGTTTGATGCACTCTGGATAAAAAAATGTTTTTGTTATGTCTATTTGAGATGAAATAAACATTGTGGACAGTTTTCAGCAAGTTGCAACATGGAAATACAGAAATAAGCACTTTTCCATAAACAAGCTCTAAATCATGTTTGATGCACTCTGGATAAAAAATTTTTTTGTTATGTCTATTTGAGATGAAATAAACACTGTGGACAGTTTTCAGCAAGTTGCAACATGGAAATAGAGAAATAAGCACTTTTCCATAAACAAGCTCTAAATCATGTTTGATGCACTCTGGATAAAAAAATGTTTTTGTTATGTCTATTTGAGATGAAATAAACACTGTGGACAGTTTTCAGCAAGTTGCAACATGGAAATACAGAAATAAGCACTTTTCCATAAACAAGCTCTAAATCATGTTTGATGCACTCTGGATAAAAAAATGTTTTTGTTATGTTTATTTGAGATGTTATGAAAACACTGTAGACTGTTTTCAGCAAGTTGCAACAATGAAATGCAGAAATAAGCACTTTTCCATAAACAAGCTCTAAATCATGTTTGATGCACTCTGGATGTCCAATATTTGCTGTGCTGTCTATTTGAGATGAAATAACATTGTGGACAGTTTTCAGCAAGTTGCAACATGGAAATACAGAAATAAGCACTTTTCCATAAACAAGCTCTAAATCATGTTTGATGCACTCTGGATAAAAAAATGTTTTTGTTATGTTTATTTGAGATGTTATGAAACACTGTGGACAGTTTTCAGCAAGTTGCAACATGGAAATACAGAAATAAGCACTTTTCCATAAACAAGCTCTAAATCATGTTTGATGCACTCTGGATAAAAAAATGTTTTTGTTATGTTTATTTGAGATGTTATGAAAACACTGTAGACTGTTTTCAGCAAGTTGCAACATGGAAATACAGAAATAAGCACTTTTCCATAAACAAGCTCTAAATCATGTTTGATGCACTCTGGATAAAAAATGTTTTTGTTATGTCTATTTGAGATGAAATAAACACTGTGGACAGTTTTCAGCAAGTTGCAACATGGAAATACAGAAATAAGCACTTTTCCATAAACAAGCTCTAAATCATGTTTGATGCACTCTGGATAAAAAATGTTTTTGTTATGTTTATTTGAGATGTTATGAAAACACTGTAGACTGTTTTCAGCAAGTTGCAACATGAAATGCAGAAATTAGCACTTTTCCATAAACAAGCAATCATGTTTGATGCACTCTGGATGTCCAATATTTGCTGTGCTGTCTATTTGAGATGAAATGAACATTGTGGACAGTTTTCAGCAAGTTGCAACATGGAAATGCAGAATTAAGCACTTTTCCATAAACAAGCTCTAAATCATGTTTGATGCACTCTGGATAAAAAATGTTTTTGTTATGTCTATTTGAGATGAAATAAACACTGTGGACAGTTTTCAGCAAGTTGCAACATGGAAATACAGAAATAAGCACTTTTCCATAAACAAGCTCTAAATCATGTTTGATGCACTCTGGATAAAAAAATGTTTTTGTTATGTTTATTTGAGATGTTATGAAAACACTGTAGACTGTTTTCAAGCAAGTTGCAACATGAAATGCAGAAATAGCACTTTTCCATAAACAAGCTCTAATCATGTTTGATGCACTCTGGATGTCCAATATTTGCTGTGCTGTCTATTTGAGATGAAATGAACACTGTGGACAGTTTTCAGCAAGTTGCAACATGGAAATACAGAAATAAGCACTTTTCCATAAACAAGCTCTAAATCATGTTTGATGCACTCTGGATAAAAAAATTTTTGTTATGTTTATTTGAGATGTTATGAAAACACTGTAGACTGTTTTCAGCAAGTTGCAACATGGAAATACAGAAATAAGCACTTTTCCATAAACAAGCTCTAAATCATGTTTGATGCACTCTGGATAAAAAATTTTTTTGTTATGTCTATTTGAGATGAAATAAACACTGTGGACAGTTTTCAGCAAGTTGCAACATGGAAATAGAGAAATAAGCACTTTTCCATAAACAAGCTCTAAATCATGTTTGATACACTCTGGATAAAAAAATGTTTTTGTTATGTCTATTTGAGATGAAATAAACACTGTGGACAGTTTTCAGCAAGTTGCAACATGGAAATACAGAAATAAGCACTTTTCCATAAACAAGCTCTAAATCATGTTTGATGCACTCTGGATAAAAAATGTTTTTGTTATGTTTATTTGAGATGTTATGAAAACACTGTAGACTGTTTTCAGCAAGTTGCAACATGAAATGCAGAAATTAGCACTTTTCCATAAACAAACAATCATGTTTGATGCACTCTGGATGTCCAATATTTGCTGTGCTGTCTATTTGAGATGAAATGAACATTGTGGACAGTTTTCAGCAAGTTGCAACATGGAAATACAGAAATAAGCACTTTTCCATAAACAAGCTCTAAATCATGTTTGATGCACTCTGGATAAAAAAATGTTTTTGTTATGTTATTTGAGATGTTATGAAAACACTGTGGACAGTTTTCAGCAAGTTGCAACATGGAAATACAGAAATAAGCACTTTTCCATAAACAAGCTCTAAATCATGTTTGATACACTCTGGATAAAAAAATGTTTTTGTTATGTTTATTTGAGATGTTATGAAAACACTGTAGACTGTTTTCAGCAAGTTGCAACATGGAAATACAGAAATAAGCACTTTTCCATAAACAAGCTCTAAATCATGTTTGATGCACTCTGGATAAAAAATGTTTTTGTTATGTCTATTTGAGATGAAATAAACACTGTGGACAGTTTTCAGCAAGTTGCAACATGGAAATACAGAAATAAGCACTTTTCCATAAACAAGCTCTAAATCATGTTTGATACACTCTGGATAAAAAAATGTTTTTGTTATGTTTATTTGAGATGTTATGAAAACACTGTAGACTGTTTTCAGCAAGTTGCAACATGAAATGCAGAAATAAGCACTTTTCCATAAACAAGCAATCATGTTTGATGCACTCTGGATGTCCAATATTTGCTGTGCTGTCTATTTGAGATGAAATGAACATTGTGGACAGTTTTCAGCAAGTTTCAACATGGAAATGCAGAATTAAGCACTTTTCCATAAACAAGCTCTAAATCATGTTTGATGCACTCTGGATAAAAAAATGTTTTTGTTATGTCTATTTGAGATGAAATAAACACTGTGGACAGTTTTCAGCAAGTTGCAACATGGAAATACAGAAATAAGCACTTTTCCATAAACAAGCTCTAAATCATGTTTGATGCACTCTGGATAAAAAAATGTTTTTGTTATGTTTATTTGAGATGTTATGAAAACACTGTAGACTGTTTTCAAGCAAGTTGCAACATGAAATGCAGAAATAAGCACTTTTCCATAAACAAGCAATCATGTTTGATGCACTCTGGATGTCCAATATTTGCTGTGCTGTCTATTTGAGATGAAATAACATTGTGGACAGTTTTCAGCAAGTTGCAACATGGAAATGAGAAATAAGCACTTTTCCATAAACAAGCTCTAAATCATGTTTGATGCACTCTGGATAAAAAATGTTTTTGTTATGTCTATTTGAGATGAAATGAAAACACTGTGGACAGTTTTCAGCAAGTTGCAACATGGAAATACAGAAATAAGCACTTTTCCATAAACAAGCTCTAAATCATGTTTGATGCACTCTGGATAAAAAAATGTTTTTGTTATGTTTATTTGAGATGTTATGAAAACACTGTAGACAGTTTTCAGCAAGTTGCAACATGGAAATACAGAAATAAGCACTTTTCCATAAACAAGCTCTAAATCATGTTTGATGCACTCTGGATAAAAAAATGTTTTTGTTATGTCTATTTGAGATGAAATAAACACTGTGGACAGTTTTCAGCAAGTTGCAACATGGAAATACAGAAATAAGCACTTTTCCATAAACAAGCTCTAAATCATGTTTGATGCACTCTGGATAAAAAAATGTTTTTGTTATGTTTATTTGAGATGTTATGAAAACACTGTAGACTGTTTTCAAGCAAGTTGCAACATGAAATGCAGAAATTAGCACTTTTCCATAAACAAACAATCATGTTTGATGCACTCTGGATGTCCAATATTTGCTGTGCTGTCTATTTGAGATGAAATGAACATTGTGGACAGTTTTCAGCAAGTTGCAACATGGAAATGCAGAATTAAGCACTTTTCCATAAACAAGCTCTAAATCATGTTTGATGCACTCTGGATAAAAAAATGTTTTTGTTATGTCTATTTGAGATGAAATAAACACTGTGGACAGTTTTCAGCAAGTTGCAACATGGAAATACAGAAATAAGCACTTTTCCATAAACAAGCTCTAAATCATGTTTGATGCACTCTGGATAAAAAATGTTTTTGTTATGTTTATTTGAGATGTTTATGAAACACTGTAGACTGTTTTCAGCAAGTTGCAACATGGAAATACAGAAATAAGCACTTTTCCATAAACAAGCTCTAAATCATGTTTGATGCACTCTGGATAAAAAAATGTTTTTGTTATGTCTATTTGAGATGAAATAAACACTGTGGACAGTTTTCAGCAAGTTGCAACATGGAAATACAGAAATAAGCACTTTTCCATAAACAAGCTCTAAATCATGTTTGATGCACTCTGGATAAAAAAATGTTTTTGTTATGTTTATTTGAGATGAAATGAAAACACTGTAGACAGTTTTCAGCAAGTTGCAACATGGAAATACAGAAATAAGCACTTTTCCATAAACAAGCTCTAAATCATGTTTGATGCACTCTGGATAAAAAAATGTTTTTGTTATGTTTATTTGAGATGTTATGAAAACACTGTGGACTGTTTTCAGCAAGTTGCAACATGGAAATACAGAAATAAGCACTTTTCCATAAACAAGCTCTAAATCATGTTTGATGCACTCTGGATAAAAAAATGTTTTTGTTATGTCTATTTGAGATGAAATAAACACTGTGGACAGTTTTCAGCAAGTTGCAACATGGAAATACAGAAATAAGCACTTTTCCATAAACAAGCTCTAAATCATGTTTGATGCACTCTGGATAAAAAAATGTTTTTGTTATGTCTATTTGAGATGAAATAAACACTGTGGACAGTTTTCAGCAAGTTGCAACATGGAAATACAGAAATAAGCACTTTTCCATAAACAAGCTCTAAATCATGTTTGATGCACTCTGGATAAAAAAATGTTTTTGTTATGTTTATTTGAGATGTTATGAAAACACTGTAGACTGTTTTCAGCAAGTTGCAACATGAAATGCAGAAATAAGCACTTTTCCATAAACAAGCTCTATCATGTTTGATGCACTCTGGATGTCCAATATTTGCTGTGCTGTCTATTTGAGATGAAATGAACATTGTGGACAGTTTTCAGCAAGTTTGCAACATGGAAATAGAGAAATAAGCACTTTCCATAAACAAGCTCTAAATCATGTTTGATTACACTCTGGATAAAAAAATGTTTTTGTTATGTTTATTTGAGATGTTATGAAAACACTGTAGACTGTTTTCAAGCAAGTTGCAACATGGAAATACAGAAATAAGCACTTTCCATAAACAAGCTCTAAATCATGTTTGATGCACTCTGAATAAAAAAATGGTTTTGTTATGTTTATTCGAGATGTTTATGAAAACACTGTAGACTGTTTTCAAGGAAGTTGCAACATGGAAATACAGAAATAAGCACTTTTCCATAAACAAGCTCTAAATCATGTTTGATGCACTCTGGATAAAAAAATGTTTTGTTATGTCTATTTGAGATGAAATAAACACTGTGGACAGTTTTCAGCAAGTTGCAACATGGAAATACAGAAATAAGCACTTTTCCATAAACAAGCTCTAAATCATGTTTGATACACTCTGGATTTAAAAAAAATGTTTTGTTATGTCTATTTGAGATGAAATAAACACTGTGGACAGTTTTCAGCAAGTTGCAACATGGAAATACAGAAATAAGCACTTTCCATAAACAAGCTCTAAATCATGTTTGATGCACTCTGGATAAAAAAATGTTTTTGTTATGTTTATTTGAGATGTTATGAAAACACTGTAGACTGTTTTCAAGCAAGTTGCAACAATGAAATGCAGAAATTAGCAACTTTTCCATAAACAAACAATCACGTTTGATGCACTCTGGATGTCCAATATTTGCTGTGCTGTCTATTTGAGATGAAATTAACATGTGGACAATTTTCAGCAAGTTGCAACATGGAAATAGAGAAATAAGCACTTTTCCATAAACAAGCTCTAAATCATGTTTGATTACACTCTGGATAAAAAAATGTTTTTGTTTATGTTATTTGAGATGTTATGAAAACACTGTAGACTGTTTTCAAGCAAGTTGCAACATGGAAATACAGAAATAAGCACTTTTCCATAAACAAGCTCTAAATCATGTTTGATACACTTGGATAAAAAAATGGTTTTGTTATGTTTATTTGAGATGTTATGAAAACACTGTAGACTGTTTTCAAGCAAGTTGCAACATGGAAATACAGAAATAAGCACTTTTCCATAAACAAGCTCTAAATCATGTTTGATGCACTCGGGATAAAAAAATGTTTTTGTTATGTCTATTTGAGATGAAATAAACACTGTGGACAGTTTTCAGCAAGTTGCAACATGGAAATACAGAAATAAGCACTTTCCATAAACAAGCTCTAAATCATGTTTGATACACTCTGGATAAAAAAAGGTTTTTGTTATGTTTATTTGAGATGTTATGAAAACACTGTAGACTGTTTTCAAGCAAGTTGCAACAATGAAATGCAGAAATTAGCACTTTTCCATAAACAAGCTCTAAATCATGTTTGATGCACTCTGAATAAAAAAATGGTTTTGTTATGTTTATTCGAGATGTTTATGAAACACTGTAGACTGTTTTCAAGGAAGTTGCAACATGGAAATACAGAAATAAGCACTTTTCCATAAACAAGCTCTAAATCATGTTTGATGCACTCTGGATAAAAAAATGTTTTTGTTATGTCTATTTGAGATGAAATAAACACTGTGGACAGTTTTCAGCAAGTTGCAACATGGAATACAGAAATAAGCACTTTTCCATAAACAAGCTCTAAATCATGTTTGATACACTCTGGATAAAAACATTTTTTTGTTATGTCTATTTGAGATGAAATAAACACTGTGGACAGTTTTCAGCAAGTTGCAACATGGAAATAGAGAAATAAGCACTTTTCCATAAACAAGCTCTAAATCATGTTTGATACACTCTGGATAAAAAAAAATGTTTTTGTTATGTCTATTTGAGATGAAATAAACACTGTGGACAGTTTTCAGCAAGTTGCAACATGGAAATACAGAAATAAGCACTTTTCCATAAACAAGCTCTAAATCATGTTTGATACACTCTGGATAAAAAAATGTTTTTGTTATGTTTATTTGAGATGTTATGAAAACACTGTAGACTGTTTCAAGCAAGTTGCAACAATGAAATGCAGAAATTAGCACTTTTCCATAAACAAACCAATCATGTTTGATGCACTCTGGATGTCCAATATTTGCTGTGCTGTCTATTTGAGATGAAATGAACATTGTGGACAGTTTTCAGCAAGTTGCAACATGGAAATGCAGAATTAAGCACTTTTCCATAAACAAGCTCTAAATGATGTTTGATGCACTCTGGATAAAAAAATTTTTTTGTTATGTCTATTTGAGATGAAATAAACACTGTGGACTGTTTTCAAGCAAGTTGCAACATGGAAATACAGAAATAAGCACTTTTCCATAAACAAGCTCTAAATCATGTTTGATACACTCTGGATACAAAAATGTTTTTGTTATGTCTATTTGAGATGAAATAAACACTGTGGACAGTTTTCAGCAAGTTGCAACATGGAAATAGAGAAATAAGCACTTTTCCATAAACAAGCTCTAAATCATGTTTGATGCACTCTGGATAAAAAAATGGTTTTGTTATGTTTATTCGAGATGTTTATGAAAACACTGTAGACTGTTTTCAAGCAAGTTGCAACATGGAAATACAGAAATAAGCACTTTTCCATAAACAAGATCTAAATCATGTTTGATACACTCTGGATAAAAAAATGTTTTTGTTATGTTTATTTGAGATGTTATGAAAACACTGTAGACTGTTTTCAAGCAAGTTGCAACAATGAAATGCAGAAATTAGCACTTTTCCATAAACAAACAATCATGTTTGATGCACTCTGGATGTCCAATATTTGCTGTGCTGTCTATTTGAGATGAAATGAACATTGTGGACAGTTTCAGCAAGTTGCAACATGGAAATGCAGAATTAAGCACTTTTCCATAAACAAGCTCTAAATGATGTTTGATGCACTCTGGATAAAACAATTTTTTTGTTATGTCTATTTGAGATGAAATAAACACTGTGGACTGTTTTCAAGCAAGTTGCAACATGGTAATACAGAAATAAGCACTTTTCCATAAACAAGCTCTAAATCATGTTTGATACACTCTGGATAAAAAAATGTTTTTGTTATGTCTATTTGAGATGAAATAAACACTGTAGACTGTTTTCAAGCAAGTTGCAACATGGAAATAGAGAAATAAGCACGTTTCCATAAACAAGCTCTAAATCATGTTTGATACACTCTGGATAAAAAAATGTTTTTGTAATGTTTATTTGAGATGTTATGAAAACACTGTAGACTGTTTTCAAGCAAGTTGCAACAATGAAATGCAGAGATTAGCACTTTTCCATAAACAAACAATCATGTTTGGTGCACTCTGGATGTCCAATATTTGCTGTGCTGTCTATTTGAGATGAAATGAACATTGTGGACAGTTTTCAGCAAGTTTCAACATGGAAATGCAGAATTAAGCACTTTTCCATAAACAAGCTCTAAATCATGTTTGATGCACTCTGGATAAAAAAATGTTTTTGTTATGTCTATTTGAGATGAAATAAACACTGTGGACAGTTTTCAGCAAGTTGCAACATGGAAATACAGAAATAAGCACTTTTCCATAAACAAGCTCTAAATCATGTTTGATGCACTCTGGATAAAAAAATGGTTTTGTTATGTTTATTCGAGATGTTTATGAAAACACTGTAGACTGTTTTCAAGCAAGTTGCAACATGGAAATACAGAAATAAGCACTTTTCCATAAACAAGATCTAAATCATGTTTGATACACTCTGGATAAAAAAACGTTTTTGTTATGTTTATTTGAGATGTTATGAAAACACTGTAGACTGTTTTCAAGCAAGTTGCAACAATGAAATGCAGAGATTAGCACTTTTCCATAAACAAACAATCATGTTTGATGCACTCTGGATGTCCAATATTTGCTGTGCTGTCTATTTGAGATGAAATGAACATTGTGGACAGTTTTCAGCAAGTTTCAACATGGAAATGCAGAATTAAGCACTTTTCCATAAACAAGCTCTAAATCATGTTTGATGCACTCTGGATAAAAAAATGTTTTTGTTATGTCTATTTGAGATGAAATAAACAATGTGGACAGTTTTCAGCAAGTTGCAACATGGAAATACAGAAATAAGCACTTTTCCATAAACAAGCTCTAAATCATGTTTGATGCACTCTGGATAAAAAAATGGTTTTGTTATGTTTATTCGAGATGTTTATGAAAACACTGTAGACTGTTTTCAAGCAAGTTGCAACAATGAAATGCAGAAATTAGCACTTTTCCATAAACAAGCTCTAAATCATGTTTGATGCACTCTGGATGTCCAATATTTGCTGTGCTGTCTATTTGAGATGAAATTAACATTGTGGACAATTTTCAGCAAGTTGCAACATGGAAATAGAGAAATAAGCATGTTTCCATAAACAAGCTCTAAATCATGTTTGATACACTCTGGATAAAAAAATGTTTTTGTTATGTTTATTTGAGATGTTATGAAAACACTGTAGACTGTTTTCAAGCAAGTTGCAACAATGAAATGCAGAGATTAGCACTTTTCCATAAACAAACAATCATGTTTGATGCACTCTGGATGTCCAATATTTGCTGTGCTGTCTATTTGAGATGAAATGAACATTGTGGACAGTTTTCAGCAAGTTTCAACATGGAAATGCAGAATTAAGCACTTTTCCATAAACAAGCTCTAAATCATGTTTGATGCACTCTGGATAAAAAAATGTTTTTGTTATGTCTATTTGAGATGAAATAAACACTGTGGACAGTTTTCAGCAAGTTGCAACATGGAAATACAGAAATAAGCACTTTTCCATAAACAAGCTCTAAATCATGTTTGATACACTCTGGATAAAAACATTTTTTTGTTATGTCTATTTGAGATGAAATAAACACTGTGGACAGTTTTCAGCAAGTTGCAACATGGAAATAGAGAAATAAGCACTTTTCCATAAACAAGCTCTAAATCATGTTTGATACACTTTGGATAAAGGTAGGTCTTGAAATACATTCAAGCAAGTTGCAACAATGAAATGCAGAGATTAGCACTTTTCCATAAACAAACAATCATGTTTGGTGCACTCTGGATGTCCAATATTTGCTGTGCTGTCTATTTGAGATGAAATGAACATTGTGGACAGTTTTCAGCAAGTTTCAACATGGAAATGCAGAATTAAGCACTTTTCCATAAACAAGCTCTAAATCATGTTTGATGCACTCTGGATAAAAAAATGGTTTTGTTATGTCTATTTGAGATGAAATAAACACTGTGGACAGTTTTCAGCAAGTTGCAACATGGAAATACAGAAATAAGCACTTTTCCATAAACAAGCTCTAAATCATGTTTGATGCACTCTGGATAAAAAAATGGTTTTGTTATGTTTATTCGAGATGTTTATGAAAACACTGTAGACTGTTTTCAAGCAAGTTGCAACATGGAAATACAGAAATAAGCACTTTTCCATAAACAAGATCTAAATCATGTTTGATACACTCTGGATAAAAAAATGTTTTTGTTATGTTTATTTGAGATGTTATGAAAACACTGTAGACTGTTTTCAAGCAAGTTGCAACAATGAAATGCAGAGATTAGCACTTTTCCATAAACAAACAATCATGTTTGATGCACTCTGGATGTCCAATATTTGCTGTGCTGTCTATTTGAGATGAAATAAACACTGTAGACTGTTTTCAAGCAAGTTGCAACAATGAAATGCAGAAATTAGCACTTTTCCATAAACAAGATCTAAATCATGTTTGATACACTCTGGATAAAAAAATGTTTTTGTTATGTTTATTTGAGATGTTATGAAAACACTGTAGACTGTTTTCAAGCAAGTTGCAACAATGAAATGCAGAGATTAGCACTTTTCCATAAACAAACAATCATGTTTGATGCACTCTGGATGTCCAATATTTGCTGTGCTGTCTATTTGAGATGAAATGAACATTGTGGACAGTTTTCAGCAAGTTTCAACATGGAAATGCAGAATTAAGCACTTTTCCATAAACAAGCTCTAAATCATGTTTGATGCACTCTGGATAAAAAAAATGTTTCTGTTATGTCTATTTGAGATGAAATAAACACTGTGGACAGGTTTCAGCAAGTTGCAACATGGAAATACAGAAATAAGCACTTTTCCATAAACAAGCTCTAAATCATGTTTGATGCACTCTGGATAAAAAAATGGTTTTGTTATGTTTATTCGAGATGTTTATGAAAACACTGTAGACTGTTTTCAAGCAAGTTGCAACATGGAAATACAGAAATAAGCACTTTTCCATAAACAAGATCTAAATCATGTTTGATACACTCTGGATAAAAAAATGTTTTTGTTATGTTTATTTGAGATGTTATGAAAACACTGTAGACTGTTTTCAAGCAAGTTGCAACAATGAAATGCAGAGATTAGCACTTTTCCATAAACAAACAATCATGTTTGATGCACTCTGGATGTCCAATATTTGCTGTGCTGTCTATTTGAGATGAAATGAACATTGTGGACAGTTTTCAGCAAGTTTCAACATGGAAATGCAGAATTAAGCACTTTTCCATAAACAAGCTCTAAATCATGTTTGATGCACTCTGGATAAAAAAATGTTTTTGTTATGTCTATTTGAGATGAAATAAACACTGTGGACAGTTTTCAGCAAGTTGCAACATGGAAATACAGAAATAAGCACTTTTCCATAAACAAGCTCTAAATCATGTTTGATACACTCTGGATAAAAACATTTTTTTGTTATGTCTATTTGAGATGAAATAAACACTGTGGACAGTTTTCAGCAAGTTGCAACATGGAAATAGAGAAATAAGCACTTTTCCATAAACAAGCTCTAAATCATGTTTGATACACTTTGGATAAAGGTAGGTCTTGAAATACATTCAAGCAAGTTGCAACAATGAAATGCAGAGATTAGCACTTTTCCATAAACAAACAATCATGTTTGGTGCACTCTGGATGTCCAATATTTGCTGTGCTGTCTATTTGAGATGAAATGAACATTGTGGACAGTTTTCAGCAAGTTTCAACATGGAAATGCAGAATTAAGCACTTTTCCATAAACAAGCTCTAAATCATGTTTGATGCACTCTGGATAAAAAAATGTTTTTGTTATGTCTATTTGAGATGAAATAAACACTGTGGACAGTTTTCAGCAAGTTGCAACATGGAAATACAGAAATAAGCACTTTTCCATAAACAAGCTCTAAATCATGTTTGATGCACTCTGGATAAAAAAATGTTTTTGTTATGTCTATTTGAGATGAAATAAACACTGTGGACAGTTTTCAGCAAGTTGCAACATGGAAATACAGAAATAAGCACTTTTCCATAAACAAGCTCTAAATCATGTTTGATGCACTCTGGATAAAAAAATGGTTTTGTTATGTTTATTCGAGATGTTTATGAAAACACTGTAGACTGTTTTCAAGCAAGTTGCAACATGGAAATACAGAAATAAGCACTTTTCCATAAACAAGATCTAAATCATGTTTGATACACTCTGGATAAAAAAATGTTTTTGTTATGTTTATTTGAGATGTTATGAAAACACTGTAGACTGTTTTCAAGCAAGTTGCAACAATGAAATGCAGAGATTAGCACTTTTCCATAAACAAACAATCATGTTTGATGCACTCTGGATGTCCAATATTTGCTGTGCTGTCTATTTGAGATGAAATAAACACTGTAGACTGTTTTCAAGCAAGTTGCAACAATGAAATGCAGAAATTAGCACTTTTCCATAAACAAGATCTAAATCATGTTTGATACACTCTGGATAAAAAAATGTTTTTGTTATGTTTATTTGAGATGTTATGAAAACACTGTAGACTGTTTTCAAGCAAGTTGCAACAATGAAATGCAGAGATTAGCACTTTTCCATAAACAAACAATCATGTTTGATGCACTCTGGATGTCCAATATTTGCTGTGCTGTATATTTGAGATGAAATGAACATTGTGGACAGTTTTCAGCAAGTTTCAACATGGAAATGCAGAATTAAGCACTTTTCCATAAACAAGCTCTAAATCATGTTTGATGCACTCTGGATAAAAAAAATGTTTTTGTTATGTCTATTTGAGATGAAATAAACACTGTGGACAGGTTTCAGCAAGTTGCAACATGGAAATACAGAAATAAGCACTTTTCCATAAACAAGCTCTAAATCATGTTTGATGCACTCTGGATAAAAAAATGGTTTTGTTATGTTTATTCGAGATGTTTATGAAAACACTGTAGACTGTTTTCAAGCAAGTTGCAACATGGAAATACAGAAATAAGCACTTTTCCATAAACAAGCTCTAAATCATGTTTGATGCACTCTGGATAAAAAAATGTTTTTGTTATGTCTATTTGAGATGAAATAAACACTGTGGACAGTTTTCAGCAAGTTGCAACATGGAAATACAGAAATAAGCACTTTTCCATAAACAAGCTCTAAATCATGTTTGATACACTCTGGATAAAAAAAATGTTTTTGTTATGTCTATTTGAGATGAAATAAACACTGTGGACAGTTTTCAGCAAGTTGCAACATGGAAATACAGAAATAAGCACTTTTCCATAAACAAGCTCTAAATCATGTTTGATACACTCTGGATAAAAAAATGTTTTTGTTATGTTTATTTGAGATGTTATGAAAACACTGTAGACTGTTTTCAAGCAAGTTGCAACAATGAAATGCAGAAATTAGCACTTTTCCATAAACAAGATCTAAATCATGTTTGATACACTCTGGATAAAAAAATGTTTTTGTTATGTTTATTTGAGATGTTATGAAAACACTGTAGACTGTTTTCAAGCAAGTTGCAACAGTGAAATGCAGAGATTAGCACTTTTCCATAAACAAACAATCATGTTTGATGCACTCTGGATGTCCAATATTTGCTGTGCTGTTTATTTGAGATGAAATGAACATTGTGGACAGTTTTCAGCAAGTTTCAACATGGAAATGCAGAATTAAGCACTTTTCCATAAACAAGCTCTAAATCATGTTTGATGCACTCTGGATAAAAAAAATGTTTTTGTTATGTCTATTTGAGATGAAATAAACACTGTGGACAGTTTTCAGCAAGTTGCAACATGGAAATACAGAAATAAGCACTTTTCCATAAACAAGCTCTAAATCATGTTTGATGCACTCTGGATAAAAAAATGGTTTTGTTATGTTTATTCGAGATGTTTATGAAAACACTGTAGACTGTTTTCAAGCAAGTTGCAACATGGAAATACAGAAATAAGCACTTTTTCATAAACAAGCTCTAAATCATGTTTGATGCACTCTGGATAAATAAATGTTTTTGTTATGTCTATTTGAGATGAAATAAACACTGTGGACAGTTTTCAGCAAGTTGCAACATGGAAATACAGAAATAAGCACTTTTCCATAAACAAGCTCTAAATCATGTTTGATACACTCTGGATAAAAACATTTTTTTGTTATGTCTATTTGAGATGAAATAAACACTGTGGACAGTTTTCAGCAAGTTGCAACATGGAAATAGAGAAATAAGCACTTTTCCATAAACAAGCTCTAAATCATGTTTGATACACTCTGGATAAAAAAAATGTTTTTGTTATGTCTATTTGAGATGAAATAAACACTGTGGACAGTTTTCAGCAAGTTGCAACATGGAAATACAGAAATAAGCACTTTTCCATAAACAAGCTCTAAATCATGTTTGATGCACTCTGGATAAAAAAATGTTTTTGTTATGTTTATTTGAGATGTTATGAAAACACTGTAGACTGTTTTCAAGCAAGTTGCAACATGGAAATACAGAAATAAGCACTTTTCCATAAACAAACAATCATGTTTGATGCACTCTGGATGTCCAATATTTGCTGTGCTGTCTATTTGAGATGAAATTAACATTGTGGACAATTTTCAGCAAGTTGCAACATGGAAATAGAGAAATATGCACTTTTCCATAAACAAGCTCTAAATCATGTTTGATTACACTCTGGATAAAAAAATGTTTTTGTTATGTTTATTTGAGATGTTATGAAAACACTGTAGACTGTTTTCAAGCAAGTTGCAACATGGAAATACAGAAATAAGCACTTTTCCATAAACAAGCTCTAAATCATGTTTGATACACTTTGGATAAAGGTAGGTCTTGAAATACATTCAAGCAAGTTGCAACAATGAAATGCAGAGATTAGCACTTTTCCATAAACAAACAATCATGTTTGATGCACTCTGGATGTCCAATATTTTCTGTGCTGTCTATTTGAGATGAAATAAACACTGTAGACTGTTTTCAAGCAAGTTGCAACAATGAAATGCAGAAATTAGCACTTTTCCATAAACAAGATCTAAATCATGTTTGATACACTCTGGATAAAAAAATGTTTTTGTTATGTTTATTTGAGATGTTATGAAAACACTGTAGACTGTTTTCAAGCAAGTTGCAACAATGAAATGCAGAGATTAGCACTTTTCCATAAACAAACAATCATGTTTGATGCACTCTGGATGTCCAATATTTGCTGTGCTGTCTATTTGAGATGAAATGAACATTGTGGACAGTTTTCAGCAAGTTTCAACATGGAAATGCAGAATTAAGCACTTTTCCATAAACAAGCTCTAAATCATGTTTGATGCACTCTGGATAAAAAAATGTTTTTGTTATGTCTATTTGAGATGAAATAAACACTGTGGACAGTTTTCAGCAAGTTGCAACATGGAAATACAGAAATAAGCACTTTTCCATAAACAAGATCTAAATCATGTTTGATACACTCTGGATAAAAAAATGTTTTTGTTATGTTTATTTGAGATGTTATGAAAACACTGTAGACTGTTTTCAAGCAAGTTGCAACAATGAAATGCAGAGATTAGCACTTTTCCATAAACAAACAATCATGTTTGATGCACTCTGGATGTCCAATATTTTCTGTGCTGTCTATTTGAGATGAAATAAACACTGTAGACTGTTTTCAAGCAAGTTGCAACAATGAAATGCAGAAATTAGCACTTTTCCATAAACAAGATCTAAATCATGTTTGATACACTCTGGATAAAAAAATGTTTTTGTTATGTTTATTTGAGATGTTATGAAAACACTGTAGACTGTTTTCAAGCAAGTTGCAACAATGAAATGCTGAGATTAGCACTTTTCCATAAACAAACAATCATGTTTGATGCACTCTGGATGTCCAATATTTGCTGTGCTGTCTATTTGAGATGAAATGAACATTGTGGACAGTTTTCAGCAAGTTTCAACATGGAAATGCAGAATTAAGCACTATTCCATAAACAAGCTCTAAATCATGTTTGATGCACTCTGGATAAAAAAAATGTTTTTGTTATGTCTATTTGAGATGAAATAAACACTGTGGACAGTTTTCAGCAAGTTGCAACATGGAAATACAGAAATAAGCACTTTTCCATAAACAAGCTCTAAATCATGTTTGATGCACTCTGGATAAAAAAATGGTTTTGTTATGTTTATTCGAGATGTTTATGAAAACACTGTAGACTGTTTTCAAGCAAGTTGCAACATGGAAATACAGAAATAAGCACTTTTCCATAAACAAGCTCTAAATCATGTTTGATGCACTCTGGATAAATAAATGTTTTTGTTATGTCTATTTGAGATGAAATAAACACTGTGGACAGTTTTCAGCAAGTTGCAACATGGAAATACAGAAATAAGCACTTTTCCATAAACAAGCTCTAAATCATGTTTGATACACTCTGGATAAAAAATTTTTTTTGTTATGTCTATTTGAGATGAAATAAACACTGTGGACAGTTTTCAGCAAGTTGCAACATGGAAATAGAGAAATAAGCACTTTTCCATAAACAAGCTCTAAATCATGTTTGATACACTCTGGATAAAAAAAATGTTTTTGTTATGTCTATTTGAGATGAAATAAACACTGTGGACAGTTTTCAGCAAGTTGCAACATGGAAATACAGAAATAAGCACTTTTCCATAAACAAGCTCTAAATCATGTTTGATGCACTCTGGATAAAAAAATGTTTTTGTTATGTTTATTTGAGATGTTATGAAAACACTGTAGACTGTTTTCAAGCAAGTTGCAACATGGAAATACAGAAATAAGCACTTTTCCATAAACAAACAATCATGTTTGATGCACTCTGGATGTCCAATATTTGCTGTGCTGTCTATTTGAGATGAAATTAACATTGTGGACAATTTTCAGCAAGTTGCAACATGGAAATAGAGAAATATGCACTTTTCCATAAACAAGCTCTAAATCATGTTTGATTACACTCTGGATAAAAAAATGTTTTTGTTATGTTTATTTGAGATGTTATGAAAACACTGTAGACTGTTTTCAAGCAAGTTGCAACATGGAAATACAGAAATAAGCACTTTTCCATAAACAAGCTCTAAATCATGTTTGATACACTTTGGATAAAGGTAGGTCTTGAAATACATTCAAGCAAGTTGCAACAATGAAATGCAGAGATTAGCACTTTTCCATAAACAAACAATCATGTTTGGTGCACTCTGGATGTCCAATATTTGCTGTGCTGTCTATTTGAGATGAAATGAACATTGTGGACAGTTTTCAGCAAGTTTCAACATGGAAATGCAGAATTAAGCACTTTTCCATAAACAAGCTCTAAATCATGTTTGATGCACTCTGGATAAAAAAATGTTTTTGTTATGTCTATTTGAGATGAAATAAACACTGTGGACAGTTTTCAGCAAGTTGCAACATGGAAATACAGAAATAAGCACTTTTCCATAAACAAGCTCTAAATCATGTTTGATGCACTCTGGATAAAAAAATGGTTTTGTTATGTTTATTCGAGATGTTTATGAAAACACTGTAGACTGTTTTCAAGCAAGTTGCAACATGGAAATACAGAAATAAGCACTTTTCCATAAACAAGATCTAAATCATGTTTGATACACTCTGGATAAAAAATTTTTTTTGTTATGTTTATTTGAGATGTTATGAAAACACTGTAGACTGTTTTCAAGCAAGTTGCAACAATGAAATGCAGAGATTAGCACTTTTCCATAAACAAACAATCATGTTTGATGCACTCTGGATGTCCAATATTTTCTGTGCTGTCTATTTGAGATGAAATAAACACTGTAGACTGTTTTCAAGCAAGTTGCAACAATGAAATGCAGAAATTAGCACTTTTCCATAAACAAGATCTAAATCATGTTTGATACACTCTGGATAAAAAAATGTTTTTGTTATGTTTATTTGAGATGTTATGAAAACACTGTAGACTGTTTTCAAGCAAGTTGCAACAATGAAATGCAGAGATTAGCACTTTTCCATAAACAAACAATCATGTTTGATGCACTCTGGATGTCCAATATTTGCTGTGCTGTCTATTTGAGATGAAATGAACATTGTGGACAGTTTTCAGCAAGTTTCAACATGGAAATGCAGAATTAAGCACTTTTCCATAAACAAGCTCTAAATCATGTTTGATGCACTCTGGATAAAAATTTTTTTTTGTTATGTCTATTTGAGATGAAATAAACACTGTGGACAGTTTTCAGCAAGTTGCAACATGGAAATACAGAAATAAGCACTTTTCCATAAACAAGCTCTAAATCATGTTTGATGCACTTTGGATAAAAAAATGGTTTTGTTATGTTTATTCGAGATGTTTATGAAAACACTGTAGACTGTTTTCAAGCAAGTTGCAACATGGAAATACAGAAATAAGCACTTTTCCATAAACAAGCTCTAAATCATGTTTGATGCACTCTGGATAAAAAAATGTTTTTGTTATGTCTATTTGAGATGAAATAAACACTGTGGACAGTTTTCAGCAAGTTGCAACATGGAAATACAGAAATAAGCTCTTTTCCATAAACAAGCTCTAAATCATGTTTGATACACTCTGGATAAAAACATTTTTTTGTTATGTCTATTTGAGATGAAATAAACACTGTGGACAGTTTTCAGCAAGTTGCAACATGGAAATAGAGAAATAAGCACTTTTCCATAAACAAGCTCTAAATCATGTTTGATACACTCTGGATAAAAAAAATGTTTTTGTTATGTCTATTTGAGATGAAATAAACACTGTGGACAGTTTTCAGCAAGTTGCAACATGGAAATACAGAAATAAGCACTTTTCCATAAACAAGCTCTAAATCATGTTTGATACACTCTGGATAAAAAAATGTTTTTGTTATGTTTATTTGAGATGTTATGAAAACACTGTAGACTGTTTTCAAGCAAGTTGCAACAATGAAATGCAGAAATTAGCACTTTTCCATAAACAAGATCTAAATCATGTTTGATACACTCTGGATAAAAAAATGTTTTTGTTATGTTTATTTGAGATGTTATGAAAACACTGTAGACTGTTTTCAAGCAAGTTGCAACAGTGAAATGCAGAGATTAGCACTTTTCCATAAACAAACAATCATGTTTGATGCACTCTGGATGTCCAATATTTGCTGTGCTGTCTATTTGAGATGAAATGAACATTGTGGACAGTTTTCAGCAAGTTTCAACATGGAAATGCAGAATTAAGCACTTTTCCATAAACAAGCTCTAAATCATGTTTGATGCACTCTGGATAAAAAAATGTTTTTGTTATGTCTATTTGAGATGAAATAAACACTGTGGACAGTTTTCAGCAAGTTGCAACATGGAAATACAGAAATAAGCACTTTTCCATAAACAAGCTCTAAATCATGTTTGATGCACTCTGGATAAAAAAATGGTTTTGTTATGTTTATTCGAGATGTTTATGAAAACACTGTAGACTGTTTTCAAGCAAGTTGCAACATGGAAATACAGAAATAAGCACTTTTCCATAAACAAGCTCTAAATCATGTTTGATGCACTCTGGATAAATAAATGTTTTTGTTATGTCTATTTGAGATGAAATAAACACTGTGGACAGTTTTCAGCAAGTTGCAACATGGAAATACAGAAATAAGCACTTTTCCATAAACAAGCTCTAAATCATGTTTGATACACTCTGGATAAAAACATTTTTTGTTATGTCTATTTGAGATGAAATAAACACTGTGGACAGTTTTCAGCAAGTTGCAACATGGAAATAGAGAAATAAGCACTTTTCCATAAACAAGCTCTAAATCATGTTTGATACACTCTGGATAAAAAAAATGTTTTGTTATGTCTATTTGAGATGAAATTAACACTGTGGACAGTTTTCAGCAAGTTGCAACATGGAAATACAGAAATAAGCACTTTTCCATAAACAAGCTCTAAATCATGTTTGATGCACTCTGGATAAAAAAATGTTTTGTTATGTTTATTTGAGATGTTATGAAAACACTGTAGACTGTTTTCAAGCAAGTTGCAACAATGAAATGCAGAAATTAGCACTTTTCCATAAACAAACAATCATGTTTGATGCACTCTGGATGTCCAATATTTGCTGTGCTGTCTATTTGAGATGAAATGAACATTGTGGACAGTTTTCAGCAAGTTTCAACATGGAAATGCAGAATTAAGCACTTTTCCATAAACAAGCTCTAAATCATGTTTGATGCACTCTGGACCCAATTTTTTTTTGGTTATGTCTATTTTAGATGAAATAAACACTGTGGACAGTTTTCAGCAAGTTGCAACATGGAAATACAGAAATAAGCACTTTTCCATAAACAAGCTCTAAATCATGTTTGATGCACTCTGGATAAAAAAATGGTTTTGTTATGTTTATTCGAGATGTTTATGAAAACACTGTAGACTGTTTTCAAGCAAGTTGCAACATGGAAATACAGAAATAAGCACTTTTCCATAAACAAGCTCTAAATCATGTTTGATGCACTCTGGATAAAAAAATGTTTTTGTTATGTCTATTTGAGATGAAATAAACACTGTGGACAGTTTTCAGCAAGTTGCAACATGGAAATACAGAAATAAGCACTTTTCCATAAACAAGCTCTAAATCATGTTTGATACACTCTGGATAAAAACATTTTTTTGTTATGTCTATTTGAGATGAAATAAACACTGTGGACAGTTTTCAGCAAGTTGCAACATGGAAATAGAGAAATAAGCACTTTTCCATAAACAAGCTCTAAATCATGTTTGATACACTCTGGATAAAAAAAATGTTTTTGTTATGTCTATTTGAGATGAAATAAACACTGTGGACAGTTTTCAGCAAGTTGCAACATGGAAATACAGAAATAAGCACTTTTCCATAAACAAGCTCTAAATCATGTTTGATGCACTCTGGATAAAAAAATGTTTTTGTTATGTTTATTTGAGATGTTATGAAAACACTGTAGACTGTTTTCAAGCAAGTTGCAACAATGAAATGCAGAAATTAGCACTTTTCCATAAACAAACAATCATGTTTGATGCACTCTGGATGTCCAATATTTGCTGTGCTGTCTATTTGAGATGAAATGAACATTGTGGACAGTTTTCAGCAAGTTTCAACATGGAAATGCAGAATTAAGCACTTTTCCATAAACAAGCTCTAAATCATGTTTGATGCACTCTGGATAAAAACATGTTTTTGTAATGTCTATTTGAGATGAAATAAACACTGTGGACAGTTTTCAGCAAGTTGCAACATGGAAATAGAGAAATAAGCACTTTTCCATAAACAAGCTCTAAATCATGTTTGATACACTCTGGATAAAAAAATGTTTTGTTATGTTTATTCGAGATGTTTATGAAAACACTGTAGACTGTTTTCAAGCAAGTTGCAACATGGAAATACAGAAATAAGCACTTTTCCATAAACAAGCTCTAAATCATGTTTGATGCACTCTGGATAAAAAATGTTTTTGTTATGTCTATTTGAGATGAAATAAACACTGTGGACAGTTTTCAGCAAGTTGCAACATGGAAATACAGAAATAAGCACTTTTCCATAAACAAGCTCTAAATCATGTTTGATACACTCTGGATAAAAACATTTTTTTGTTATGTCTATTTGAGATGAAATAAACACTGTGGACAGTTTTCAGCAAGTTGCAACATGGAAATAGAGAAATAAGCACTTTTCCATAAACAAGCTCTAAATCATGTTTGATACACTCTGGATAAAAAAAATGTTTTTGTTATGTCTATTTGAGATGAAATAAACACTGTGGACAGTTTTCAGCAAGTTGCAACATGGAAATACAGAAATAAGCACTTTTCCATAAACAAGCTCTAAATCATGTTTGATGCACTCTGGATAAAAAAATGTTTTTGTTATGTTTATTTGAGATGTTATGAAAACACTGTAGACTGTTTTCAAGCAAGTTGCAACAATGAAATGCAGAAATTAGCACTTTTCCATAAACAAACAATCATGTTTGATGCACTCTGGATGTCCAATATTTGCTGTGCTGTCTATTTGAGATGAAATTAACATTGTGGACAGTTTTCAGCAAGTTGCAACATGGAAATAGAGAAATAAGCACTTTTCCATAAACAAGCTCTAAATCATGTTTGATACACTCTGGATAAAAAAATGTTTTTGTTATGTTTATTTGAGATGTTATGAAAACACTGTAGACTGTTTTCAAGCAAGTTGCAACAATGAAATGCAGAGATTAGCACTTTTCCATAAACAAACAATCATGTTTGATGCACTCTGGATGTCCAATATTTGCTGTGCTGTCTATTTGAGATGAAATGAACATTGTGGACAGTTTTCAGCAAGTTTCAACATGGAAATGCAGAATTAAGCACTTTTCCATAAACAAGCTCTAAATCATGTTTGATGCACTCTGGATAAAAAAATGTTTTTGTTATGTCTATTTGAGATGAAATAAACACTGTGGACAGTTTTCAGCAAGTTGCAACATGGAAATACAGAAATAAGCCCTTTTCCGTAAACAAGCTCTAAATCATGTTTGATGCACTCTGGATAAAAAAATGGTTTTGTTATGTTTTTTCGAGATGTTTATGAAAACACTGTAGACTGTTTTCAAGCAAGTTGCAACATGGAAATACAGAAATAAGCACTTTTCCATAAACAAGCTCTAAATCATGTTTGATGCACTCTGGATAAAAAAATGTTTTTGTTATGTCTATTTGAGATGAAATAAACACTGTGGACAGTTTTCAGCAAGTTGCAACATGGAAATACAGAAATAAGCACTTTTCCATAAACAAGCTCTAAATCATGTTTGATACACTCTGGATAAAAACATTTTTTTGTTATGTCTATTTGAGATGAAATAAACACTGTGGACAGTTTTCAGCAAGTTGCAACATGGAAATAGAGAAATAAGCACTTTGCCATAAACAAGCTCTAAATCATGTTTGATACACTCTGGATAACAAAAATGTTTTGTTATGTCTATTTGAGATGAAATAAACACTGTGGACAGTTTTCAGCAAGTTGCAACATGGAAATACAGAAATAAGCACTTTTCCATAAACAAGCTCTAAATCATGTTTGATGCACTCTGGATAAAAAAATGGTTTTGTTATGTTTATTCGAGATGTTTATGAAAACACTGTAGACTGTTTTCAAGCAAGTTGCAACATGGAAATACAGAAATAAGCACTTTTCCACAAACAAGATCTAAATCATGTTTGATACACTCTGGATAAAAAAATGTTTTTGTTATGTTTATTTGAGATGTTATGAAAACACTGTAGACTGTTTTCAAGCAAGTTGCAAAAATGAAATGCAGAGATTAGCACTTTTCCATAAACAAACAATCATGTTTGATGCACTCTGGATGTCCAATATTTGCTGTGCTGTCTATTTGAGATGAAATGAACATTGTGGACAGTTTTCAGCAAGTTTCAACATGGAAATGCAGAATTAAGCACTTTTCCTTAAACAAGCTCTAAATCATGTTTGATGCACTCTGGATAAAAATTTTTTTTGTTATGTCTATTTTAGATGAAATAAACACTGTGGACAGTTTTCAGCAAGTTGCAACATGGAAATACAGAAATAAGCACTTTTCCATAAACAAGCTCTAAATCATGTTTGATGCACTCTGGATAAAAAAATGGTTTTGTTATGTTTATTCGAGATGTTTATGAAAACACTGTAGACTGTTTTCAAGCAAGTTGCAACATGGAAATACAGAAATAAGCACTTTTCCATAAACAAGCTCTAAATCATGTTTGATGCACTCTGGATAAAAAAATGTTTTTGTTATGTCTATTTGAGATGAAATAAACACTGTGGACAGTTTTCAGCAAGTTGCAACATGGAAATACAGAAATAAGCACTTTTCCATAAACAAGCTCTAAATCATGTTTGATACACTCTGGATAAAAACATTTTTTGTTATGTCTATTTGAGATGAAATAAACACTGTGGACAGTTTTCAGCAAGTTGCAACATGGAAATAGAGAAATAAGCACTTTTCCATAAACAAACAATCATGTTTGATGCACTCTGGATGTCCAATATTTGCTGTGCTGTCTATTTGAGATGAAATTAACATTGTGGACAGTTTTCAGCAAGTTGCAACATGGAAATAGAGAAATAAGCACTTTTCCATAAACAAGCTCTAAATCATGTTTGATACACTCTGGATAAAAAAATGTTTTTGTTATGTTTATTTGAGATGTTATGAAAACACTGTAGACTGTTTTCAAGCAAGTTGCAACAATGAAATGCAGAGATTAGCACTTTTCCATAAACAAACAATCATGTTTGATGCACTCTGGATGTCCAATATTTGCTGTGCTGTCTATTTGAGATGAAATGAACATTGTGGACAGTTTTCAGCAAGTTTCAACATGGAAATGCAGAATTAAGCACTTTTCCATAAACAAGCTCTAAATCATGTTTGATGCACTCTGGATAAAAAAATGTTTTTGTTATGTCTATTTGAGATGAAATAAACACTGTGGACAGTTTTCAGCAAGTTGCAACATGGAAATACAGAAATAAGCCCTTTTCCATAAACAAGCTCTAAATCATGTTTGATGCACTCTGGATAAAAAAATGGTTTTGTTATGTTTTTTCGAGATGTTTATGAAAACACTGTAGACTGTTTTCAAGCAAGTTGCAACATGGAAATACAGAAATAAGCACTTTTCCATAAACAAGCTCTAAATCATGTTTGATGCACTCTGGATAAAAAAATGTTTTTGTTATGTCTATTTGAGATGAAATAAACACTGTGGACAGTTTTCAGCAAGTTGCAACATGGAAATACAGAAATAAGCACTTTTCCATAAACAAGCTCTAAATCATGTTTGATACACTCTGGATAAAAACATTTTTTTGTTATGTCTATTTGAGATGAAATAAACACTGTGGACAGTTTTCAGCAAGTTGCAACATGGAAATAGAGAAATAAGCACTTTGCCATAAACAAGCTCTAAATCATGTTTGATACACTCTGGATAACAAAAATGTTTTTGTTATGTCTATTTGAGATGAAATAAACACTGTGGACAGTTTTCAGCAAGTTGCAACATGGAAATACAGAAATAAGCACTTTTCCATAAACAAGCTCTAAATCATGTTTGATGCACTCTGGATAAAAAAATGGTTTTGTTATGTTTATTCGAGATGTTTATGAAAACACTGTAGACTGTTTTCAAGCAAGTTGCAACATGGAAATACAGAAATAAGCACTTTTCCACAAACAAGATCTAAATCATGTTTGATACACTCTGGATAAAAAAATGTTTTTGTTATGTTTATTTGAGATGTTATGAAAACACTGTAGACTGTTTTCAAGCAAGTTGCAAAAATGAAATGCAGAGATTAGCACTTTTCCATAAACAAACAATCATGTTTGATGCACTCTGGATGTCCAATATTTGCTGTGCTGTCTATTTGAGATGAAATGAACATTGTGGACAGTTTTCAGCAAGTTTCAACATGGAAATGCAGAATTAAGCACTTTTCCTTAAACAAGCTCTAAATCATGTTTGATGCACTCTGGATAAAAAATTTTTTTTGTTATGTCTATTTTAGATGAAATAAACACTGTGGACAGTTTTCAGCAAGTTGCAACATGGAAATACATGATTTAGAGCTTGTTTATGGAAAAGTGCTTATTTCTATAAGCACTTTTCCATAAACAAGCTCTAAATCATGTTTGATGCACTCTGGATAAAAAAATGGTTTTGTTATGTTTATTCGAGATGTTTATGAAAACACTGTAGACTGTTTTCAAGCAAGTTGCAACATGGAAATACAGAAATAAGCACTTTTCCATAAACAAGCTCTAAATCATGTTTGATGCACTCTGGATAAAAAAATGTTTTTGTTATGTCTATTTGAGATGAAATAAACACTGTGGACAGTTTTCAGCAAGTTGCAACATGGAAATACAGAAATAAGCACTTTTCCATAAACAAGCTCTAAATCATGTTTGATACACTCTGGATAAAAACATTTTTTGTTATGTCTATTTGAGATGAAATAAACACTGTGGACAGTTTTCAGCAAGTTGCAACATGGAAATAGAGAAATAAGCACTTTTCCATAAACAAGCTCTAAATCATGTTTGATACACTCTGGATAAAAAAAATGTTTTTGTTATGTCTATTTGAGATGAAATAAACACTGTGGACAGTTTTCAGCAAGTTGCAACATGGAAATACAGAAATAAGCACTTTTCCATAAACAAGCTCTAAATCATGTTTGATACACTCTGGATAAAAAAATGTTTTTGTTATGTTTATTTGAGATGTTATGAAAACACTGTAGACTGTTTTCAAGCAAGTTGCAACAATGAAATGCAGAAATTAGCACTTTTCCATAAACAAGATCTAAATCATGTTTGATACACTCTGGATAAAAAAATGTTTTTGTTATGTTTATTTGAGATGTTATGAAAACACTGTAGACTGTTTTCAAGCAAGTTGCAACAGTGAAATGCAGAGATTAGCACTTTTCCATAAACAAACAATCATGTTTGATGCACTCTGGATGTCCAATATTTGCTGTGCTGTCTATTTGAGATGAAATGAACATTGTGGACAGTTTCAGCAAGTTTCAACATGGAAATGCAGAATTAAGCACTTTTCCATAAACAAGCTCTAAATCATGTTTGATGCACTCTGGATAAAAAAATGTTTTTGTTATGTCTATTTGAGATTAAATAAACACTGTGGACAGTTTTCAGCAAGTTGCAACATGGAAATACAGAAATAAGCACTTTTCCATAAACAAGCTCTAAATCATGTTTGATGCACTCTGGATAAAAAAATGGTTTTGTTATGTTTATTCGAGATGTTTATGAAAACACTGTAGACTGTTTTCAAGCAAGTTGCAACATGGAAATACAGAAATAAGCACTTTTCCATAAACAAGCTCTAAATCATGTTTGATACACTCTGGATAAAAACATTTTTTGTTATGTCTATTTGAGATGAAATAAACACTGTGGACAGTTTTCAGCAAGTTGCAACATGGAAATAGAGAAATAAGCACTTTTCCATAAACAAGCTCTAAATCATGTTTGATACACTCTGGATAAAAAAAATGTTTTTGTTATGTCTATTTGAGATGAAATTAACACTGTGGACAGTTTTCAGCAAGTTGCAACATGGAAATACAGAAATAAGCACTTTTCCATAAACAAGCTCTAAATCATGTTTGATGCACTCTGGATAAAAAAATGTTTTTGTTATGTTTATTTGAGATGTTATGAAAACACTGTAGACTGTTTTCAAGCAAGTTGCAACAATGAAATGCAGAAATTAGCACTTTTCCATAAACAAACAATCATGTTTGATGTACTCTGGATGTCCAATATTTGCTGTGCTGTCTATTTGAGATGAAATGAACATTGTGGACAGTTTTCAGCAAGTTTCAACATGGAAATGCAGAATTAAGCACTTTTCCATAAACAAGCTCTAAATCATGTTTGATGCACTCTGGATCAAATTTTTTTTGGTTATGTCTATTTTAGATGAAATAAACACGGTGGACAGTTTTCAGCAAGTTGCAACATGGAAATACAGAAATAAGCACTTTTCCATAAACAAGCTCTAAATCATGTTTGATGCACTCTGGATAAAAAAATGGTTTTGTTATGTTTATTCGAGATGTTTATGAAAACACTGTAGACTGTTTTCAAGCAAGTTGCAACATGGAAATACAGAAATAAGCACTTTTCCATAAACAAGCTCTAAATCATGTTTGATGCACTCTGGATAAAAAATGTTTTTGTTATGTCTATTTGAGATGAAATAAACACTGTGGACAGTTTTCAGCAAGTTGCAACATGGAAATACAGAAATAAGCACTTTTCCATAAACAAGCTCTAAATCATGTTTGATACACTCTGGATAAAAACATTTTTTGTTATGTCTATTTGAGATGAAATAAACACTGTGGACAGTTTTCAGCAAGTTGCAACATGGAAATAGAGAAATAAGCACTTTGCCATAAACAAGCTCTAAATCATGTTTGATACACTCTGGATAACAAAAATGTTTTTGTTATGTCTATTTGAGATGAAATAAACACTGTGGACAGTTTTCAGCAAGTTGCAACATGGAAATACAGAAATAAGCACTTTTCCATAAACAAGCTCTAAATCATGTTTGATGCACTCTGGATAAAAAATGTTTTTGTTATGTTTATTTGAGATGTTATGAAAACACTGTAGACTGTTTTCAAGCAAGTTGCAACAATGAAATGCAGAAATTAGCACTTTTCCATAAACAAACAATCATGTTTGATGCACTCTGGATGTCCAATATTTGCTGTGCTGTCTATTTGAGATGAAATTAACATTGTGGACAGTTTTCAGCAAGTTGCAACATGGAAATACAGAAATAAGCACTTTTCCATAAACAAGCTCTAAATCATGTTTGATGCACTCTGGATAAAAAAATGGTTTTGTTATGTTTATTCGAGATGTTTATGAAAACACTGTAGACTGTTTTCAAGCAAGTTGCAACATGGAAATACAGAAATAAGCACTTTTCCATAAACAAGCTCTAAATCATGTTTGATGCACTCTGGATAAATAAATGTTTTTGTTATGTCTATTTGAGATGAAATAAACACTGTGGACAGTTTTCAGCAAGTTGCAACATGGAAATACAGAAATAAGCACTTTTCCATAAACAAGCTCTAAATCATGTTTGATACACTCTGGATAAAAACATTTTTTGTTATGTCTATTTGAGATGAAATAAACACTGTGGACAGTTTTCAGCAAGTTGCAACATGGAAATAGAGAAATAAGCACTTTTCCATAAACAAGCTCTAAATCATGTTTGATACACTCTGGATAAAAAAAATGTTTTTGTTATGTCTATTTGAGATGAAATTAACACTGTGGACAGTTTTCAGCAAGTTGCAACATGGAAATACAGAAATAAGCACTTTTCCATAAACAAGCTCTAAATCATGTTTGATGCACTCTGGATAAAAAAATGTTTTTGTTATGTTTATTTGAGATGTTATGAAAACACTGTAGACTGTTTTCAAGCAAGTTGCAACAATGAAATGCAGAAATTAGCACTTTTCCATAAACAAACAATCATGTTTGATGTACTCTGGATGTCCAATATTTGCTGTGCTGTCTATTTGAGATGAATGAACATTGTGGACAGTTTTCAGCAAGTTTCAACATGGAAATGCAGAATTAAGCACTTTTCCATAAACAAGCTCTAAATCATGTTTGATGCACTCTGGATCAAATTTTTTTTTGGTTATGCCTATTTTAGATGAAATAAACACTGTGGACAGTTTTCAGCAAGTTGCAACATGGAAATACAGAAATAAGCACTTTTCCATAAACAAGCTCTAAATCATGTTTGATGCACTCTGGATAAAAAAATGTTTTGTTATGTTTATTCGAGATGTTTATGAAAACACTGTAGACTGTTTTCAAGCAAGTTGCAACATGGAAATACAGAAATAAGCACTTTTCCATAAACAAGCTCTAAATCATGTTTGATGCACTCTGGATAAAAAAATGTTTTTGTTATGTCTATTTGAGATGAAATAAACACTGTGGACAGTTTTCAGCAAGTTGCAACATGGAAATACAGAAATAAGCACTTTTCCCATAAACAAGCTCTAAATCATGTTTGATACACTCTGGATAAAAACATTTTTTTGTTATGTCTATTTGAGATGAAATAAACACTGTGGACAGTTTTCAGCAAGTTGCAACATGGAAATAGAGAAATAAGCACTTTTCCATAAACAAGCTCTAAATCATGTTGATACACTCTGGATAACAAAATGTTTTTGTTATGTCTATTTGAGATGAATAAACACTGTGGACAGTTTTCAGCAAGTTGCAACATGGAAATACAGAAATAAGCACTTTTCCATAAACAAGCTCTAAATCATGTTTGATGCACTCTGGATAAAAAATGGTTTTTGTTATGTTTATTCGAGATGTTTATGAAAACACTGTAGACTGTTTTCAAGCAAGTTGCAACATGGAAATACAGAAATAAGCACTTTTCCACAAACAAGATCTAAATCATGTTTGATACACTCTGGATAAAAAAATGTTTTGTTATGTTTATTTGAGATGTTATGAAAACACTGTAGACTGTTTTCAAGCAAGTTGCAAAAATGAAATGCAGAGATTAGCACTTTTCCATAAACAAACAATCATGTTTGATGCACTCTGGATGTCCAATATTTGCTGTGCTGTCTATTTGAGATGAAATGAACATTGTGGACAGTTTTCAGCAAGTTTCAACATGGAAATGCAGAATTAAGCACTTTTCCATAAACAAGCTCTAAATGATGTTTGATGCACTCTGGATAAAAAATTTTTTTGTTATGTCTATTTGAGATGAAATAAACACTGTGGACAGTTTTCAGCAAGTTGCAACATGGAAATACAGAAATAAGCACTTTTCCATAAACAAGCTCTAAATCATGTTTGATGCACTCGGATAAAAAAATGGTTTTGTTATGTTTATTCGAGATGTTTATGAAACACTGTAGACTGTTTTCAAGCAAGTTGCAACATGGAAATACAGACATAAGCACTTTTCCATAAACAAGCTCTAATCATGTTTGATGCACTCTGGATAAAAAATTTTTTTTGTTATGTCTATTTGAGATGAAATAAACACTGTGGACAAGTTTTCAGCAAGTTGCAACATGGAAATACAGAAATAAGCACTTTTCCATAAACAAGCTCTAAATCATGTTTGATGCACTCTGGATAAAAAAATGTTTTTGTTATGTTTATTTGAGATGTTATGAAAACACTGTAGACTGTTTTCAAGCAAGTTGCAACAATGAAATGCAGAAATTAGCACTTTTCCATAAACAAACAATCATGTTTGATGTACTCTGGATGTCCAATATTTGCTGTGCTGTCTATTTGAGATGAAATGAACATTGTGGACAGTTTTCAGCAAGTTTCAACATGGAAATGCAGAATTACGCACCTTTTCCATAAACAAGCTCTAAATCATGTTTGATGCACTCTGGATCAAATTTTTTTTGGTATGTCTATTTGAGATGAAATAAACACTGTGGACAGTTTTCAGCAAGTTGCAACATGGAAATACAGAAATAAGCACTTTCCATAAACAAGCTCTAAATCATGTTTGATGCACTCTGGATAAAAAAATGTTTTTGTTATGTTTATTCGAGATGTTTATGAAAACACTGTAGACTGTTTTCAAGCAAGTTGCAACATGGAAATACAGAAATAAGCACTTTTCCATAAACAAGCTCTAAATCATGTTTGATGCACTCTGGATAAAAAAATGTTTTTGTTATGTCTATTTGAGATGAAATAAACACTGTGGACAGTTTTCAGCAAGTTGCAACATGGAAATACAGAAATAAGCACTTTTCCATAAACAAGCTCTAAATCATGTTTGATACACTCTGGATAAAAACATTTTTTTGTTATGTCTATTTGAGATGAAATAAACACTGTGGACAGTTTTCAGCAAGTTGCAACATGGAAATAGAGAAATAAGCACTTTTCCATAAACAAGCTCTAAATCATGTTTGATGCACTCTGGATAAAAAAATGTTTTTGTTATGTCTATTTGAGATGAAATAAACACTGTGGACAGTTTTCAGCAAGTTGCAACATGGAAATACAGAAATAAGCACTTTTCCATAAACAAGCTCTAAATCATGTTTGATGCACTCTGGATAAAAAAATGGTTTTGTTATGTTATTTGAGATGAAATGAAAACACTGTGGACAGTTTTCAGCAAGTTGCAACATGGAAATACAGAAATAAGCACTTTTCCATAAACAAGCTCTAAATCATGTTTGATGCACTCTGGATAAAAAAATGTTTTTGTTATGTTATTTGAGATGTTATGAAAACACTGTGGACTGTTTTCAGCAAGTTGCAACAATGAAATGCAGAAATAAGCACTTTTCCATAAACAAGCAATCATGTTTGATGCACTCTGGATGTCCAATATTTGCTGTGCTGTCTATTTGAGATGAAATGAACATTGTGGACAGTTTTCAGCAAGTTGCAACATGGAAATGCAGAAATAAGCACTTTTCCATAAACAAGCTCTAAATCATGTTTGATGCACTCTGGATAAAAAATTTTTTTGTTATGTCTATTTGAGATGAAATAAACACTGTGGACAGTTTTCAGCAAGTTGCAACATGGAAATACAGAAATAAGCACTTTTCCATAAACAAGCTCTAAATCATGTTTGATGCACTCTGGATAAAAAAATGTTTTTGTTATGTTTATTTGAGATGTTATGAAAACACTGTAGACTGTTTTCAGCAAGTTGCAACATGGAAATACAGAAATAAGCACTTTTCCATAAACAAGCTCTAAATCATGTTTGATGCACTCTGGATAAAAAATTTTTTTTGTTATGTCTATTTGAGATGAAATAAACACTGTGGACAGTTTTCAGCAAGTTGCAACATGGAAATACAGAAATAAGCACTTTTCCATAAACAAGCTCTAAATCATGTTTGATGCACTCTGGATAAAAAAATGTTTTTGTTATGTTTATTTGAGATGTTATGAAAACACTGTGGACAGTTTTCAGCAAGTTGCAACATGAAATGCAGAAATAAGCACTTTTCCATAAACAAAATCATGTTTGATGCACTCTGGATGTCCAATATTTGCTGTGCTGTCTATTTGAGATGAAATGAACACTGTGGACAGTTTTCAGCAAGTTGCAACATGGAAATGCAGAAATAAGCACTTTTCCATAAACAAGCTCTAAATCATGTTTGATGCACTCTGGATAAAATTTTTTGTTATGTCTATTTGAGATGAAATAAACACTGTGGACAGTTTTCAGCAAGTTGCAACATGGAAATACAGAAATAAGCACTTTTCCATAAACAAGCTCTAAATCATGTTTGATGCACTCTGGATAAAAAAATGTTTTTGTTATGTTTATTTGAGATGTTATGAAAACACTGTAGACTGTTTTCAAGCAAGTTGCAACATGGAAATACAGAAATAAGCACTTTTCCATAAACAAGCTCTAAATCATGTTTGATGCACTCTGGATAAAAAATGTTTTTGTTATGTCTATTTGAGATGAAATAAACACTGTGGACAGTTTTCAGCAAGTTGCAACATGGAAATACAGAAATAAGCACTTTTCCATAAACAAGCTCTAAATCATGTTTGATGCACTCTGGATAAAAAATTTTTTGTTATGTCTATTTGAGATAAAATAAACACTGTGGACAGTTTTCAGCAAGTTGCAACATGGAAATACAGAAATAAGCACTTTTCCATAAACAAGCTCTAAATCATGTTTGATGCACTCTGGATAAAAAAATGTTTTTGTTATGTCTATTTGAGATGAAATAAACACTGTGGACAGTTTTCAGCAAGTTGCAACATGGAAATACAGAAATAAGCACTTTTCCATAAACAAGCTCTAAATCATGTTTGATGCACTCTGGATAAAAAAATGTTTTTGTTATGTTTATTTGAGATGTTATGAAAACACTGTAGACTGTTTTCAGCAAGTTGCAACATGAAATGCAGAAATAAGCACTTTTCCATAAACAAGCTCTAAATCATGTTTGATGCACTCTGGATGTCCAATATTTGCTGTTATGTCTATTTGAGATGAAATAAACACTGTGGACAGTTTTCAGCAAGTTGCAACATGGAAATACAGAAATAAGCACTTTTCCATAAACAAGCTCTAAATCATGTTTGATGCACTCTGGATAAAAAAATGTTTTTGTTATGTTTATTTGAGATGTTATGAAAACACTGTAGACTGTTTTCAAGCAAGTTGCAACATGAAATGCAGAAATTAGCACTTTTCCATAAACAAAATCATGTTTGATGCACTCTGGATGTCCAATATTTGCTGTGCTGTCTATTTGAGATGAAATGAACATTGTGGACAGTTTTCAGCAAGTTGCAACATGGAAATGCAGAAATAAGCACTTTTCCATAAACAAGCTCTAAATCATGTTTGATGCACTCTGGATAAAAAAATGTTTTTGTTATGTCTATTTGAGATGAAATAAACACTGTGGACAGTTTTCAGCAAGTTGCAACATGGAAATACAGAAATAAGCACTTTTCCATAAACAAGCTCTAAATCATGTTTGATGCACTCTGGATAAAAAAATGTTTGTTATGTTTATTTGAGATGTTATGAAAACACTGTAGACTGTTTTCAGCAAGTTGCAACATGGAAATACAGAAATAAGCACTTTTCCATAAACAAGCTCTAAATCATGTTTGATGCACTCTGGATAAAAAAATGTTTTTGTTATGTCTATTTGAGATGAAATAAACACTGTGGACAGTTTTCAGCAAGTTGCAACATGGAAATACAGAAATAAGCACTTTTCCATAAACAAGCTCTAAATCATGTTTGATGCACTCTGGATAAAAAAATTTTTTGTTATGTCTATTTGAGATGAAATAAACACTGTGGACAGTTTTCAGCAAGTTGCAACATGGAAATACAGAAATAAGCACTTTTCCATAAACAAGCTCTAAATCATGTTTGATGCACTCTGGATAAAAAAATGTTTTTGTTATGTCTATTTGAGATGAAATAAACACTGTGGACAGTTTTCAGCAAGTTGCAACATGGAAATACAGAAATAAGCACTTTTCCATAAACAAGCTCTAAATCATGTTTGATGCACTCTGGATAAAAAAATGGTTTTGTTATGTTTATTTGAGATGTTATGAAAACACTGTAGACTGTTTTCAGCAAGTTGCAACATGGAAATACAGAAATAAGCACTTTTCCATAAACAAGCTCTAAATCATGTTTGATGCACTCTGGATAAAAAAATGTTTTTGTTATGTTATTTGAGATGTTATGAAAACACTGTAGACTGTTTTCAGCAAGTTGCAACATGAAATGCAGAAATTAGCACTTTTCCATAAACAAGCAAATCATGTTTGATGCACTCTGGATGTCCAATATTTGCTGTGCTGTCTATTTGAGATGAAATGAACATTGTGGACAGTTTTCAGCAAGTTGCAACATGGAAATGCAGAAATAAGCACTTTTCCATAAACAAGCTCTAAATCATGTTTGATGCACTCTGGATAAAAAATTTTTTTGTTATGTCTATTTGAGATGAAATAAACACTGTGGACAGTTTTCAGCAAGTTGCAACATGGAAATACAGAAATAAGCACTTTTCCATAAACAAGCTCTAAATCATGTTTGATGCACTCTGGATAAAAAAATGTTTTTGTTATGTTTATTCGAGATGTTATGAAAACACTGTAGACTGTTTTCAGCAAGTTGCAACATGGAAATACAGAAATAAGCACTTTTCCATAAACAAGCTCTAAATCATGTTTGATGCACTCTGGATAAAAAATTTTTTTTGTTATGTCTATTTGAGATGAAATAAACACTGTGGACAGTTTTCAGCAAGTTGCAACATGGAAATACAGAAATAAGCACTTTTCCATAAACAAGCTCTAAATCATGTTTGATGCACTCTGGATAAAAAATTTTTTTGTTATGTCTATTTGAGATGAAATAAACACTGTGGACAGTTTTCAGCAAGTTGCAACATGGAAATAGAGAAATAAGCACTTTTCCATAAACAAGCTCTAAATCATGTTTGATGCACTCTGGATAAAAAAATGTTTTTGTTATGTCTATTTGAGATGAAATAAACACTGTGGACAGTTTTCAGCAAGTTGCAACATGGAAATACAGAAATAAGCACTTTTCCATAAACAAGCTCTAAATCATGTTTGATGCACTCTGGATAAAAAAATGTTTTTGTTATGTTTATTTGAGATGTTATGAAAACACTGTAGACTGTTTTCAGCAAGTTGCAACATGAAATGCAGAAATAAGCACTTTTCCATAAACAAGCAATCATGTTTGATGCACTCTGGATGTCCAATATTTGCTGTGCTGTCTATTTGAGATGAAATGAACATTGTGGACAGTTTTCAGCAAGTTGCAACATGGAAATGCAGAAATAAGCACTTTTCCATAAACAAGCTCTAAATCATGTTTGATGCACTCTGGATAAAAAAATTTTTTTGTTATGTCTATTTGAGATGAAATGAAAACACTGTAGACTGTTTTCAGCAAGTTGCAACATGGAAATACAGAAATAAGCACTTTTCCATAAACAAGCTCTAAATCATGTTTGATGCACTCTGGATAAAAAATTTTTTTTGTTATGTCTATTTGAGATGAAATAAACACTGTGGACAGTTTTCAGCAAGTTGCAACATGGAAATACAGAAATAAGCACTTTTCCATAAACAAGCTCTAAATCATGTTTGATGCACTCTGGATAAAAAATTTTTTTGTTATGTCTATTTGAGATGAAATAAACACTGTGGACAGTTTTCAGCAAGTTGCAACATGGAAATACAGAAATAAGCACTTTTCCATAAACAAGCTCTAAATCATGTTTGATGCACTCTGGATAAAAAAATGTTTTTGTTATGTCTATTTGAGATGAAATAAACATTGTGGACAGTTTTCAGCAAGTTGCAACATGGAAATACAGAAATAAGCACTTTTCCATAAACAAGCTCTAAATCATGTTTGATGCACTCTGGATAAAAAAATGTTTTGTTATGTTTATTTGAGATGTTATGAAAACACTGTAGACTGTTTTCAGCAAGTTGCAACATGAAATGCAGAAATAAGCACTTTTCCATAAACAAGCAATCATGTTTGATGCACTCTGGATGTCCAATATTTGCTGTGCTGTCTATTTGAGATGAAATGAACATTGTGGACAGTTTTCAGCAAGTTGCAACATGGAAATGCAGAATTAAGCACTTTTCCATAAACAAGCTCTAAATCATGTTTGATGCACTCTGGATAAAAAAATGTTTTTGTTATGTCTATTTGAGATGAAATAAACACTGTGGACAGTTTTCAGCAAGTTGCAACATGGAAATACAGAAATAAGCACTTTTCCATAAACAAGCTCTAAATCATGTTTGATGCACTCTGGATAAAAAAATGTTTTTGTTATGTTTATTCGAGATGTTATGAAAACACTGTAGACTGTTTTCAGCAAGTTGCAATATTGAAATGCAGAAATAAGCACTTTTCCATAAACAAGCTCTAAATCATGTTTGATGCACTCTGGATAAAAAATGTTTTTGTTATGTCTATTTGAGATGAAATTAACATTGTGGACAGTTTTCAGCAAGTAGCAGCATGGAAATACAGAAATAAGCACTTTTCCATAAACAAGCTCTAAATCATGTTTGATGCACTCTGGATAAAAAATTTTTTTGTTATGTCTATTTGAGATGAAATAAACACTGTGGACAGTTTTCAGCAAGTTGCAACATGGAAATAGAGAAATAAGCACTTTTCCATAAACAAGCTCTAAATCATGTTTGATGCACTCTGGATAAAAAAATGTTTTTGTTATGTCTATTTGAGATGAAATAAACACTGTGGACAGTTTTCAGCAAGTTGCAACATGGAAATACAGAAATAAGCACTTTTCCATAAACAAGCTCTAAATCATGTTTGATGCACTCTGGATAAAAAAATGTTTTTGTTATGTTTATTTCGAGATGTTTATGAAAACACTGTAGACTGTTTTCAAGCAAGTTGCAACATGGAAATACAGAAATAAGCACTTTTCCACAAACAAGATCTAAATCATGTTTGATACACTCTGGATAAAAAATGTTTTTGTTATGTTTATTTGAGATGTTATGAAAACACTGTAGACTGTTTCAAGCAAGTTGCAAAATGAAATGCAGAGATTAGCACTTTTCCATAAACAAACAATCATGTTTGATGCACTCTGGAATGTCCCATATTTGCTGTGCTGTCTATTTGGAGATGAAAATGAACATTGTGGACAGTTTTCAGCAAGTTTCAACATGGAAATGCAGAATTAAGCACTTTTCCATAAACAAGCTCTAAATCATGTTTGATGCACTCTGGATAAAAATTTTTTTTGTTATGTCTATTTGAGATGAAATAAACACGTGGACAGTTTTCAGCAAGTTGCAACATGGAATACAGAAATAAGCACTTTCCATAAACAAGCTCTAAATCATGTTTGATGCACTCGGGATAAAAAAATGGTTTTGTTATGTTTATTCGAGATGTTTATGAAAACACTGTAGACTGTTTTCAAGCAAGTTGCAACATGGAAATACAGAAATAAGCACTTTTCCATAAACAAGCCTCTAAATCATGTTTGATGCACTCTGGATAAAAAAAATGTTTTTTGTTATGTCTATTTGAGATGAAATAAACACTGTGGACAGTTTTCAGCACGTTGCAACATGGAAATCAGAAATAAGCACTTTTCCATAAACAAGCTCTAAATCATGTTTGATACACTCTGGATAAAAACATTTTTTTGTTATGTCTATTTGAGATGAAATAAACACTGTGGACAGTTTTCAGCAAGTTGCAACATGGAAATAGAGAAATAAGCACTTTTCCATAACAAGCTCTAATCATGTTGATACACTCTGGATAAAAAAAAATGTTTTTTGTTATGTCTATTTGAGATGAAATAAACACTGTGGACAGTTTTCAGCAAGTTGGCAACATGGAAATAGCAGAAATAAGCAGTTTTCCAAAAACCAAGCTCTAAATTCATGTTTGACTGCCCGTCGGGATAAAAAAATTTTTTTTGTTATGTTTATTGCAGATTGTTCATGAAACACTGTAGAACTGTTTGTCAAGCAAGTTGCAACAAGGAAATATGCAGAAATTAAGCACTTTTCCATAAACAAATCATGTTTGATGTCAACTCTGGATTCCGAATATTTGCGGTGCTGTCCTATTTTGAGTATGAATGAACAGTGTGAGACGAGTTTTCAGCAAAGTGTCAACATGGACTAGCAGAATTAAGCACTTTTCCATAAACAATCTCTAAAATCATTGGATGCACTCTGGGATAAAAGAGGTTTTTGTTATGTCTATTTGAGATGAAAATAATACACTGTGGACCAGTGTTCAGCAAGTTGACCAACATGGAAATACAAGAAAGTAATGGCACACTTTTCCATAAACAAACGCTCTAATCAATGTTTGATGCACTCTGGATAAAAAAATGGTTTGTTATGTTTATTATTCGAGATGTTAATGAAAACACTGTAGACTGTTTTCAGCAAGTTGCAACATGGAAATACAGAAATAAGCACTTTTCCATAAACAAGCTCTAAATCATGTTTGATGCACTCTGGATAAAAAAATGTTTTTGTTATGTTTATTTGAGATGTTATGAAAACACTGTAGACTGTTTTCAGCAAGTTGCAACATGGAAATACAGAAATAAGCACTTTTCCATAAACAAGCTCTAAATCATGTTTGATACACTCTGGATAAAAAAATGTTTTTGTTATGTCTATTTGAGATGAAATGAAACACTGTGGACAGTTTTCAGCAAGTTGCAACATGAAATGCAGAAATAAGCACTTTTCCATAAACAAGCTCTAAATCATGTTTGATGCACTCTGGATAAAAAAATTTTGCTGTGCTGTCTATTTGAGATGAAATGAACACTGTGGACAGTTTTCAGCAAGTTGCAACATGGAAATACAGAAATAAGCACTTTTCCATAAACAAGCTCTAAATCATGTTTGATACACTCTGGATAAAAAAATTTTTTGTTATGTTTATTTGAGATGTTATGAAAACACTTTAGACTGTTTTCAAGCAAGTTGCCAACAATGAAATGCAGAGATTAGCACTTTCCATAAACAAACAATCATGTTTGATGCACTCTGGATGTCCAATATTTGCTGTGCTGTCTATTTGAGATGAAATGACATTGTGGACAGTTTTCAGCAAGTTTCAAACATGGAAATGCAGAATTAAGCACTTTTCCATAACAAGCTCTAAATCATGTTTGATGCACTCTGGATAAAAAAAATGTTTTTGTTATGTCTATTTGAGATGAAATAAACACTGTGGACAGTTTTCAGCAAGTTGCAACATGGAAATACAGAAATAAGCACTTTTCCATAAACAAGCTCTAAATCATGTTTGATGCACTCTGGATAAAAAATGGTTTTGTTATGTTTATTCGAGATGTTTATGAAAACACTGCAGACTGTTTTCAAGCAAGTTGCAACATGGAAATACAGAAATAAGCACTTTTCCATAAACAAGCTCTAAATCATGTTTGATGCACTCTGGATAAAAAATGTTTTTGTTATGTCTATTTGAGATGAAATAAACACTGTGGACAGTTTTCAGCAAGTTGCAACATGGAAATACAGAAATAAGCACTTTTCCATAAACAAGCTCTAAATCATGTTTGATACACTTCTGGATAAAAACATTTTTTTGTTATGTCTATTTGAGATGAAATAAACACTGTGGACAGTTTTCAGCAAGTTGCAACATGGAAATAGAGAAATAAGCACTTTTCCATAAACAAGCTCTAAATCATGTTTGATTACACTCTGGATAAAAAAATGTTTTTGTTATGTTTATTTGAGATGTTATGAAAACACTGTAGACTGTTTTCAAGCAAGTTGCAACATGGAAATACAGAAATAAGCACTTTTCCATAAACATCTCTAAATCATGTTGATACACTTTGGATAAAAAAATGGTTTTGTTATGTTTTATTTGAGATGTTATGAAACACTGTAGACTGTTTTCAAGCAAGTTGCAACATGGAATACAGAAATAAGCACTTTTCCATAAACCAAGCTCTAAATCATGTTTGATGCACTCGGGATAAAAAAATGTTTTTGTTATGTCTATTTGAGATGAAATAAACACTGTGGACAGTTTTCAGCAAGTTGCAACATGGAATAGAGAAATAAGCACTTTTCCATAAACAAGCTCTAAATCATGTTTGATACACTCTGGATAAAAAAATGTTTTTGTTATGTTATTTGAGATGAATAAACACTGTGGACAGTTTTCAGCAAGTTGCAACATGGAAATACAGAAATAAGCACTTTTCCATAAACAAGCTCTAAATCATGTTTGATACACTCTGGATTAAAAACATTTTTTTTGTTATGTCTCTTTGAGATGAAATAAACACTGTGGACAGTTTTCAGCAAGTTGCAACATGGAAATAGAGAAATAAGCACTTTTCCATAAACAAGCTCTAAATCATGTTTGATACACTCTGGATAAAAAAATGTTTTGTTATGTCTATTTGAGATGAAATAAACACTGTGGACAGTTTTCAGCAAGTTGCAACATGGAAATACAGAAATAAGCACTTTTCCATAAACAAGCTCTAAATCATGTTTGATGCACTCTGGATAAAAAAATGTTTTTTGTTATGTTTATTTGAGATGTTATGAAAACACTGTAGACTGTTTTCAAGCAAGTTGCAACAATGAAATGCAGAATTAGCACTTTTCCATAAACAAACAATCATGTTTGATGCACTCTGGATGTCCAATATTTGCTGTGCTGTCTATTTGAGATGAAATGAACATTGTGGACAGTTTTCAGCAAGTTTCAACATGGAAATGCAGAATTAAGCACTTTTCCATAAACAAGCTCTAAATCATGTTTGATGCACTCTGGATAAAAAAAATGTTTTTGTTATGTATATTTGAGATGAAATAAACACTGTGGACAGTTTTCAGCAAGTTGCAACATGGAAATACAGAAATAAGCACTTTTCCATAAAACAAGCTCTAAATCATGTTTGATGCACTCTGGATAAAAAAATTGTTTGTTATGTTTATTCGAGATGTTTATGAAAACACTGCAGACTGTTTTTCAAGCAAGTTGCAACATGGAAATACAGAAATAAGCACTTTTCCATAAACAAGCTCTAAATCATGTTTGATGCACTCTGGATAAAAATTTTTTTGTTATGTCTATTTGAGATGAAATAAACACTGTGGACAGTTTTCAGCAAGTTGCAACATGGAAATAGAGAAATAAGCACTTTTCCATAAACAAGCTCTAAATCATGTTTGATACACTCTGGATAAAAAAATGTTTTTGTTATGTCTATTTGAGATGAAATAAACACTGTGGACAGTTTCAGCAAGTTGCAACATGGAAATACAGAAATAAGCACTTTTCCATAAACAAGCTCTAAATCATGTTTGATGCACTCTGGATAAAAAAATGTTTTTGTTATGTTTATTTGAGATGTTATGAAAACACTGTAGACTGTTTTCAAGCAAGTTGCAACATGGAAATACAGAAATAAGCACTTTTCCATAAACAAGCTCTAAATCATGTTTGATGCACTCTGGATAAAAAAATGTTTTTGTTATGTCTATTTGAGATGAAATAAACACTGTGGACAGTTTTCAGCAAGTTGCAACATGGAAATACAGAAATAAGCACTTTTCCATAAACAAGCTCTAAATCATGTTTGATACACTCTGGATAAAAACATTTTTTTTGTTATGTCTATTTGAGATGAAATAAACACTGTGGACAGTTTTCAGCAAGTTGCAACATGGAAATAGAGAAATAAGCACTTTTCCATAAACAAGCTCTAAATCATGTTTGATACACTCTGGATAAAAAAAATGTTTTTGTTATGTCTATTTGAGATGAAATAAACACTGTGGACAGTTTTCAGCAAGTTGCAACATGGAAATACAGAAATAAGCACTTTTCCATAAACAAGCTCTAAATCATGTTTGATGCACTCTGGATAAAAAAATGTTTTTGTTATGTTTATTTGAGATGTTATGAAAACACTGTAGACTGTTTTCAAGCAAGTTGCAACAATGAAATGCAGAAATTAGCACTTTTCCATAAACAAACAATCATGTTTGATGCACTCTGGATGTCCAATATTTGCTGTGCTGTCTATTTGAGATGAAATTAACATTGTGGACAGTTTTAAGCAAGTTGCAACATGGAAATAGAGAAATAAGCACTTTTCCATAAACAAGCTCTAAATCATGTTTGATTACACTCTGGATAAAAAAATGTTTTTGTTATGTTTATTTGAGATGTTATGAAAACACTGTAGACTGTTTTCAAGCAAGTTGCAACATGGAAATACAGAAATAAGCACTTTTCCATAAACAATCTCTAAATCATGTTTGATACACTTTGGATAAAAAAATGGTTTTGTTATGTTTATTTGAGATGTTATGAAAACACTGTAGACTGTTTTCAAGCAAGTTGCAACAATGAAATGCAGAAATTAGCACTTTTTTTTGTTATGTCTATTTGAGATGAAATAAACACTGTGGACAGTTTTCAGCAAGTTGCAACATGGAAATAGAGAAATAAGCACTTTTCCATAAACAAGCTCTAAATCATGTTTGATACACTCTGGATAAAAAAAATGTTTTTGTTATGTCTATTTGAGATGAAATAAACACTGTGGACAGTTTTCAGCAAGTTGCAACATGGAAATAGAGAAATAAGCACTTTTCCATAAACAAGCTCTAAATCATGTTTGATACACTCTGGATAAAAACATTTTTTTGTTATGTCTATTTGAGATGAAATAAACACTGTGGACAGTTTTCATCAAGTTGCAACATGGAAATAGAGAAATAAGCACTTTTCCATAAACAAGCTCTAAATCATGTTTGATACACTCTGGATTAAAAAAATGTTTTTGTTATGTCTATTTGAGATGAAATAAACACTGTGGACAGTTTTCAGCAAGTTGCAACATGGAAATACAGAAATAAGCACTTTTCCATAAACAAGCTCTAAATCATGTTTGATTACACTCTGGATAAAAAATGTTTTTGTTATGTTTATTTGAGATGTTATGAAAACACTGTAGACTGTTTTCAAGCAAGTTGCAACATGGAAATACAGAAATAAGCACTTTTCCATAAACAAGCTCTAAATCATGTTTGATGCACTCGGGATAAAAAAATGTTTTTGTTATGTCTATTTGAGATGAAATAACACTGTGGACAGTTTTCAGCAAGTTGCAACATGGAAATACAGAAATAAGCACTTTTCCATAAACAAGCTCTAAATCATGTTTGATACACTCTGGATAAAAAAAATGTTTTTGTTATGTTTATTTGAGATGTTATGAAAACACTGTAGACTGTTTTCAAGCAAGTTGCAACAATGAAATGCAGAAATTAGCACTTTTTTTTTTGTTATGTCTATTTGAGATGAAATAAACACTGTGGACAGTTTTCAGCAAGTTGCAACATGGAAATGCAGAATTAAGCACTTTTCCATAAACAAGCTCTAAATCATGTTTGAAGCACACTGGATAAAAAAATGTTTTTGTTATGTCTATTTGAGATGAAATAAACACCGTGGACAATTTTCAGCAAGTTGCAACATGGAAATACAGAAATAAGCACTTTTCCATAAACAAGCTCTAAATCATGTTTGATACATTCTGGATAAAAAAATGTTTTTGTTATGTTTATTTGAGATGTTATGAAAACACTGTAGACTGTTTTCAAGCAAGTTGCAACATGGAAATACAGAAATAAGCACTTTTCCATAAACAAGCTCTAAATCATGTTTGATACACTCTGGATAAAAAAATGTTTTTGTTATGTTTATTTGAGATGTTATGAAAACACTGTAGACTGTTTTCAAGCAAGTTGCAACAATGAAATGCAGAAATTAGCACTTTTCCATAAACAAACAATCATGTTTGATGCACTCTGGATGTCCAATATTTGCTGTGCTGTCTATTTGAGATGAAATGAACATTGTGGACAGTTTTCAGCAAGTTGCAACATGGAAATGCAGAATTAAGCACTTTTCCATAAACAAGCTCTAAATGATGTTTGATGCACTCTGGATAAAAAAATGTTTTTGTTATGTCTATTTGAGATGAAATAAACACTGTGGACTGTTTTCAAGCAAGTTGCAACATGGAAATAGAGAAATAAGCACTTTTCCATAAACAAGCTCTAAATCATGTTTGATTACACTCTGGATAAAAAATGTTTTTGTTATGTTTATTTGAGATGTTATGAAAACACTGTAGACTGTTTTCAAGCAAGTTGCAACATGGAAATACAGAAATAAGCACTTTTCCATAAACAATCTCTAAATCATGTTTGATACACTTTGGATAAAAAAATGGTTTTGTTATGTTTATTTGAGATGTTATGAAAACACTGTAGACTGTTTTCAAGCAAGTTGCAACATGGAAATACAGAAATAAGCACTTTTCCATAAACAAGCTCTAAATCATGTTTGATGCACTCGGGATAAAAAAATGTTTTTGTTATGTCTATTTGAGATGAAATAAACACTGTGGACAGTTTTCAGCAAGTTGCAACATGGAAATACAGAAATAAGCATTTTTCCATAAACAAGCTCTAAATCATGTTTGATACACTCTGGATAAAAAAATGTTTTTGTTATGTTTATTTGAGATGTTATGAAAACACTGTAGACTGTTTTCAAGCAAGTTGCAACAATGAAATGCAGAAATTAGCACTTTTTTTTGTTATGTCTATTTGAGATGAAATAAACACTGTGGACAGTTTTCAGCAAGTTGCAACATGGAAATAGAGAAATAAGCACTTTTCCATAAACAAGCTCTAAATCATGTTTGATACACTCTGGATAAAAAAAATGTTTTTGTTATGTCTATTTGAGATGAAATAAACACTGTGGACAGTTTTCAGCAAGTTGCAACATGGAAATAGAGAAATAAGCACTTTTCCATAAACAAGCTCTAAATCATGTTTGATACACTCTGGATAAAAACATTTTTTTGTTATGTCTATTTGAGATGAAATAAACACTGTGGACAGTTTTCATCAAGTTGCAACATGGAAATAGAGAAATAAGCACTTTTCCATAAACAAGCTCTAAATCATGTTTGATACACTCTGGATTAAAAAAATGTTTTTGTTATGTCTATTTGAGATGAAATAAACACTGTGGACAGTTTTCAGCAAGTTGCAACATGGAAATACAGAAATAAGCACTTTTCCATAAACAAGCTCTAAATCATGTTTGATTACACTCTGGATAAAAAAATGTTTTTGTTATGTTTATTTGAGATGTTATGAAAACACTGTAGACTGTTTTCAAGCAAGTTGCAACATGGAAATACAGAAATAAGCACTTTTCCATAAACAAGCTCTAAATCATGTTTGATGCACTCGGGATAAAAAAATGTTTTTGTTATGTCTATTTGAGATGAAATAAACACTGTGGACAGTTTTCAGCAAGTTGCAACATGGAAATACAGAAATAAGCACTTTTCCATAAACAAGCTCTAAATCATGTTTGATACACTCTGGATAAAAAAAATGTTTTTGTTATGTTTATTTGAGATGTTATGAAAACACTGTAGACTGTTTTCAAGCAAGTTGCAACAATGAAATGCAGAAATTAGCACTTTTTTTTTTGTTATGTCTATTTGAGATGAAATAAACACTGTGGACAGTTTTCAGCAAGTTGCAACATGGAAATGCAGAATTAAGCACTTTTCCATAAACAAGCTCTAAATCATGTTTGAAGCACACTGGATAAAAAAATGTTTTTGTTATGTCTATTTGAGATGAAATAAACACCGTGGACAATTTTCAGCAAGTTGCAACATGGAAATACAGAAATAAGCACTTTTCCATAAACAAGCTCTAAATCATGTTTGATACATTCTGGATAAAAAAATGTTTTTGTTATGTTTATTTGAGATGTTATGAAAACACTGTAGACTGTTTTCAAGCAAGTTGCAACATGGAAATACAGAAATAAGCACTTTTCCATAAACAAGCTCTAAATCATGTTTGATACACTCTGGATAAAAAAATGTTTTTGTTATGTTTATTTGAGATGTTATGAAAACACTGTAGACTGTTTTCAAGCAAGTTGCAACAATGAAATGCAGAAATTAGCACTTTTCCATAAACAAACAATCATGTTTGATGCACTCTGGATGTCCAATATTTGCTGTGCTGTCTATTTGAGATGAAATGAACATTGTGGACAGTTTTCAGCAAGTTGCAACATGGAAATGCAGAATTAAGCACTTTTCCATAAACAAGCTCTAAATGATGTTTGATGCACTCTGGATAAAAAAATGTTTTTGTTATGTCTATTTGAGATGAAATAAACACTGTGGACTGTTTTCAAGCAAGTTGCAACATGGAAATACAGAAATAAGCACTTTTCCATTAAACAAGCTCTAAATCATGTTTGATACACTCTGGATAAAAAAATGTTTTTGTTATGTCTATTTGAGATGAAATAAACACTGTGGACAGTTTTCAGCAAGTTGCAACATGGAAATGCAGAATTAAGCACTTTTCCATAAACAAGCTCTAAATCATGTTTGATGCACTCTGGATAAAAAAATGGTTTTGTTATGTTTATTCGAGATGTTTATGAAAACACTGTAGACAGTTTTCAAGCAAGTTGCAACATGGAAATACAGAAATAAGCACTTTTCCATAAACATGCTCTAAATCATGTTTGATACACTCTGGATAAAAAAATGTTTTTGTTATGTCTATTTGAGATGTTATGAAAACACTGTAGACTGTTTTCAAGGAAGTTGCAACATGGAAATAGAGAAATAAGCACTTTTCCATAAACAAGCTCTAAATCATGTTTGATGCACTCTGGATAAAAAAAATGGTTTTGTTATGTTTATTCGAGATGTTTATGAAAACACTGTAGACTGTTTTCAAGCAAGTTGCAACATGGAAATACAGAAATAAGCACTTTTCCATAAACAAGCTCTAAATCATGTTTGATGCACTCTGGATGTCCAATATTTGCTGTGCTGTCTATTTGAGATGAAATTAACATTGTGGACAGTTTTCAGCAAGTTTCAACATGGAAATGCAGAATTAAGCACTTTTCCATAAACAAGCTCTAAATCATGTTTGATGCACTCTGGATAAAAAAATGTTTTTGTTATGTCTATTTGAGATGAAATAAACACTGTGGACAGTTTTCAGCAAGTTGCAACATGGAAATACAGAAATAAGCACTTTTCCATAAACAAGCTCTAAATCATGTTTGATACACTCTGGATAAAAAAATGTTTTTGTTATGTTTATTTGAGATGTTATGAAAACACTGTAGACTGTTTTCAAGCAAATTGCAACAATGAAATGCAGAAATTAGCACTTTTCCATAAACAAACAAGCATGTTTGATGCACTCTGGATGTCCAATATTTGCTGTGCTGTCTATTTGAGATGAAATGAACATTGTGGACAGTTTTCAGCAAGTTGCAACATGGAAATGCAGAATTAAGCACTTTTCCATAAACAAGCTCTAAATCATGTTTGATGCACTCTGGATAAAAAAATTGTTTTGTTATGTTTATTCCAGATGTTTATGAAAACACTGTAGACTGTTTTCAAGCAAGTTGCAACATGGAAATACAGAAATAAGCACTTTTCCATAAACAAGCTCTAAATCATGTTTGATGCACTCTGGATAAGAAAATGTTTTTGTTATGTCTATTTGAGATTAAATAAACACTGTGGACAGTTTTCAGCAAGTTGCAACATGGAAATAGAGAAATAAGCACTTTTCCATAAACAAGCTCTAAATCATGTTTGATGCACTCTGGATAAAAAAATGGTTTTGTTATGTTTATTCGAGATGTTTATGAAAACACTGTAGACTGTTTTCAAGCAAGTTGCAACATGGAAATACAGAAATAAGCACTTTTCCATAAACAAGCTCTAAATCATGTTTGATGCACTCTGGATAAAAAAAAATGTTTTTGTTATGTCTATTTGAGATGAAATAAACACTGTGGACAGTTTTCAGCAAGTTGCAACAATGAAATGTAGAAATTAGCACTTTTCCATAAACAAACAATCATGTTTGATGCACTCTGGATGTCCAATATTTGCTGTGCTGTCTATTTGAGATGAAATGAACATTGTGGACAGTTTTCAGCAAGTTGCAACATGGAAATGCAGAATTAAGCACTTTTCCATAAACAAGCTCTAAATCATGTTTGATGCACTCTGGATAAAAAATTTTTTTTGTTATGTCTATTTGAGATGAAATAAACACCGTGGACAGTTTTCAGCAAGTTGCAACATGGAAATACAGAAATAAGCACTTTTCCATAAACAAGCTCTAAATCATGTTTGATGCAGTCTGGATAAAAAAATGGTTTTGTTATGTTTATTCGAGATGTTTATGAAAACACTGTAGACTGTTTTCAAGCAAGTTGCAACATGGAAATACAGAAATAAGCACTTTTCCATAAACAAGCTCTAAATCATGTTTGATGCACTCTGGATAAAAAAAAATGTTTTTGTTATGTCTATTTGAGATGAAATAAACACTGTGGACAGTTTTCAGCAAGTTGCAACAATGAAATGCAGAAATTAGCACTTTTCCATAAACAAACAATCATGTTTGATGCACTCTGGATGTCCAATATTTGCTGTGCTGTCTATTTGAGATGAAATGAACATTGTGGACAGTTTTCAGCAAGTTGCAACATGGAAATACAGAAATAAGCACTTTTCCATAAACAAGCTCTAAATCATGTTTGATGCACTCTGGATAAAAAAATGTTTTTGTTATGTCTATTTGAGATGAAATAAACACCGTGGACAGTTTTCAGCAAGTTGCAACATGGAAATACAGAAATAAGCACTTTTCCATAAACAAGCTCTAAATCATGTTTGATGCACTCTGGATAAAAAAATGGTTTTGTTATGTTTATTCGAGATGTTTATGAAAACACTGTAGACTGTTTTCAAGCAAGTTGCAACATGGAAATACAGAAATAAGCACTTTTCCATAAACAAGCTCTAAATCATGTTTGATACACTCTGGATAAAAAAATGTTTTTGTTATGTTTATTTGAGATGTTATGAAAACACTGTAGACTGTTTTCAAGCAAATTGCAACAATGAAATGCAGAAATTAGCACTTTTCCATAAACAAACAATCATGTTTGATGCACTCTGGATGTCCAATATTTGCTGTGCTGTCTATTTGAGATGAAATGAACATTGTGGACAGTTTTCAGCAAGTTGCAACATGGAAATGCAGAATTAAGCACTTTTCCATAAACAAGCTCTAAATCATGTTTGATGCACTCTGGATAAAAAAATTGTTTTGTTATGTTTATTCCAGATGTTTATGAAAACACTGTAGACTGTTTTCAAGCAAGTTGCAACATGGAAATACAGAAATAAGCACTTTTCCATAAACAAGCTCTAAATCATGTTTGATGCACTCTGGATAAAAAAATGTTTTTGTTATGTCTATTTGAGATTAAATAAACACTGTGGACAGTTTTCAGCAAGTTGCAACATGGAAATAGAGAAATAAGCACTTTTCCATAAACAAGCTCTAAATCATGTTTGATGCACTCTGGATAAAAAAATGGTTTTGTTATGTTTATTCGAGATGTTTATGAAAACACTGTAGACTGTTTTCAAGCAAGTTGCAACATGGAAATACAGAAATAAGCACTTTTCCATAAACAAGCTCTAAATCATGTTTGATGCACTCTGGATAAAAAAAAATGTTGTTATGTCTATTTGAGATGAAATAAACACTGTGGACAGTTTTCAGCAAGTTGCAACAATGAAATGCAGAAATTAGCACTTTTCCATAAACAAACAATCATGTTTGATGCACTCTGGATGTCCAATATTTGCTGTGCTGTCTATTTGAGATGAAATGAACATTGTGGACAGTTTTCAGCAAGTTGCAACATGGAAATGCAGAATTAAGCACTTTTCCATAAACAAGCTCTAAATCATGTTTGATGCACTCTGGATAAAAAAATGTTTTTGTTATGTCTATTTGAGATGAAATAAACACCGTGGACAGTTTTCAGCAAGTTGCAACATGGAAATACAGAAATAAGCACTTTTCCATAAACAAGCTCTAAATCATGTTTGATACACTCTGGATAAAAAAATGTTTTTGTTATGTCTATTTGAGATGAAATAAACACTGTGGACAGTTTTCAGCAAGTTGCAACATGGAAATAGAGAAATAAGCACTTTTCCATAAACAAGCTCTAAATCATGTTTGATGCAGTCTGGATAAAAAAATGGTTTTGTTATGTTTATTCGAGATGTTTATGAAAACACTGTAGACTGTTTTCAAGCAAGTTGCAACATGGAAATACAGAAATAAGCACTTTTCCATAAACAAGCTCTAAATCATGTTTGATGCACTCTGGATAAAAAAAATGTTTTTGTTACGTCTATTTGAGATGAAATAAACACTGTGGACAGTTTTCAGCAAGTTGCAACAATGAAATGCAGAAATTAGCACTTTTCCATAAACAAACAATCATGTTTGATGCACTCTGGATGTCCAATATTTGCTGTGCTGTCTATTTGAGATGAAATGAACATTGTGGACAGTTTTCAGCAAGTTGCAACATGGAAATACAGAAATAAGCACTTTTCCATAAACAAGCTCTAAATCATGTTTGATGCACTCTGGATAAAAAATGTTTTTGTTATGTCTATTTGAGATTAAATAAACACCGTGGACAGTTTTCAGCAAGTTGCAACATGGAAATACAGAAATAAGCACTTTTCCATAAACAAGCTCTAAATCATGTTTGATGCACTCTGGATAAAAAAATGGTTTTGTTATGTTTATTCGAGATGTTTATGAAAACACTGTAGACTGTTTTCAAGCAAGTTGCAACATGGAAATACAGAAATAAGCACTTTTCCATAAACAAGCTCTAAATCATGTTTGATACACTCTGGATAAAAACATTTTTTTGTTATGTTTATTTGAGATGTTATGAAAACACTGTAGACTGTTTTCAAGCAAATTGCAACAATGAAATGCAGAAATTAGCACTTTTCCATAAACAAACAATCATGTTTGATGCACTCTGGATGTCCAATATTTGCTGTGCTGTCTATTTGAGATGAAATGAACATTGTGGACAGTTTTCAGCAAGTTGCAACATGGAAATGCAGAATTAAGCACTTTTCCATAAACAAGCTCTAAATCATGTTTGATGCACTCTGGATAAAAAAATTTTTTTGTTATGTCTATTTGAGATGAAATAAACACCGTGGACAGTTTTCAGCAAGTTGCAACATGGAAATACAGAAATAAGCACTTTTCCATAAACAAGCTCTAAATCATGTTTGATGCAGTCTGGATAAAAAAATGGTTTTGTTATGTTTATTCGAGATGTTTATGAAAACACTGTAGACTGTTTTCAAGCAAGTTGCAACATGGAAATACAGAAATAAGCACTTTTCCATAAACAAGCTCTAAATCATGTTTGATGCACTCTGGATAAAAAAAAATGTTTTTGTTATGTCTATTTGAGATGAAATAAACACTGTGGACAGTTTTCAGCAAGTTGCAACAATGAAATGCAGAAATTAGCACTTTTCCATAAACAAACAATCATGTTTGATGCACTCTGGATGTCCAATATTTGCTGTGCTGTCTATTTGAGATGAAATGAACATTGTGGACAGTTTTCAGCAAGTTGCAACATGGAAATACAGAAATAAGCACTTTTCCATAAACAAGCTCTAAATCATGTTTGATGCACTCTGGATAAAAAAATGTTTTTGTTATGTCTATTTGAGATGAAATAAACACCGTGGACAGTTTTCAGCAAGTTGCAACATGGAAATACAGAAATAAGCACTTTTCCATAAACAAGCTCTAAATCATGTTTGATGCACTCTGGATAAAAAAATGGTTTTGTTATGTTTATTCGAGATGTTTATGAAAACACTGTAGACTGTTTTCAAGCAAGTTGCAACATGGAAATACAGAAATAAGCACTTTTCCATAAACAAGCTCTAAATCATGTTTGATACACTCTGGATAAAAAAATGTTTTTGTTATGTTTATTTGAGATGTTATGAAAACACTGTAGACTGTTTTCAAGCAAATTGCAACAATGAAATGCAGAAATTAGCACTTTTCCATAAACAAACAATCATGTTTGATGCACTCTGGATGTCCAATATTTGCTGTGCTGTCTATTTGAGATGAAATGAACATTGTGGACAGTTTTCAGCAAGTTGCAACATGGAAATGCAGAATTAAGCACTTTTCCATAAACAAGCTCTAAATCATGTTTGATGCACTCTGGATAAAAAAATTGTTTTGTTATGTTTATTCCAGATGTTTATGAAAACACTGTAGACTGTTTTCAAGCAAGTTGCAACATGGAAATACAGAAATAAGCACTTTTCCATAAACAAGCTCTAAATCATGTTTGATGCACTCTGGATAAAAAATGTTTTTGTTATGTCTATTTGAGATTAAATAAACACTGTGGACAGTTTTCAGCAAGTTGCAACATGGAAATAGAGAAATAAGCACTTTTCCATAAACAAGCTCTAAATCATGTTTGATGCACTCTGGATAAAAAAATGGTTTTGTTATGTTTATTCGAGATGTTTATGAAAACACTGTAGACTGTTTTCAAGCAAGTTGCAACATGGAAATACAGAAATAAGCACTTTTCCATAAACAAGCTCTAAATCATGTTTGATGCACTCTGGATAAAAAAAAATGTTGTTATGTCTATTTGAGATGAAATAAACACTGTGGACAGTTTTCAGCAAGTTGCAACAATGAAATGCAGAAATTAGCACTTTTCCATAAACAAACAATCATGTTTGATGCACTCTGGATGTCCAATATTTGCTGTGCTGTCTATTTGAGATGAAATGAACATTGTGGACAGTTTTCAGCAAGTTGCAACATGGAAATGCAGAATTAAGCACTTTTCCATAAACAAGCTCTAAATCATGTTTGATGCACTCTGGATAAAAAAATGTTTTTGTTATGTCTATTTGAGATGAAATAAACACCGTGGACAGTTTTCAGCAAGTTGCAACATGGAAATACAGAAATAAGCACTTTTCCATAAACAAGCTCTAAATCATGTTTGATACACTCTGGATAAAAAAATGTTTTTGTTATGTCTATTTGAGATTAAATAAACACTGTGGACAGTTTTCAGCAAGTTGCAACATGGAAATAGAGAAATAAGCACTTTTCCATAAACAAGCTCTAAATCATGTTTGATGCAGTCTGGATAAAAAAATGGTTTTGTTATGTTTATTCGAGATGTTTATGAAAACACTGTAGACTGTTTTCAAGCAAGTTGCAACATGGAAATACAGAAATAAGCACTTTTCCATAAACAAGCTCTAAATCATGTTTGATGCACTCTGGATAAAAAAAATGTTTTTGTTACGTCTATTTGAGATGAAATAAACACTGTGGACCGTTTTCAGCAAGTTGCAACAATGAAATGCAGAAATTAGCACTTTTCCATAAACAAACAATCATGTTTGATGCACTCTGGATGTCCAATATTTGCTGTGCTGTCTATTTGAGATGAAATGAACATTGTGGACAGTTTTCAGCAAGTTGCAACATGGAAATACAGAAATAAGCACTTTTCCATAAACAAGCTCTAAATCATGTTTGATGCACTCTGGATAAAAAAATGTTTTTGTTATGTCTATTTGAGATTAAATAAACACCGTGGACAGTTTTCAGCAAGTTGCAACATGGAAATACAGAAATAAGCACTTTTCCATAAACAAGCTCTAAATCATGTTTGATGCACTCTGGATAAAAAAATGGTTTTGTTATGTTTATTCGAGATGTTTATGAAAACACTGTAGACTGTTTTCAAGCAAGTTGCAACATGGAAATACAGAAATAAGCACTTTTCCATAAACAAGCTCTAAATCATGTTTGATACACTCTGGATAAAAACATTTTTTTGTTATGTTTATTTGAGATGTTATGAAAACACTGTAGACTGTTTTCAAGCAAATTGCAACAATGAAATGCAGAAATTAGCACTTTTCCATAAACAAACAATCATGTTTGATGCACTCTGGATGTCCAATATTTGCTGTGCTGTCTATTTGAGATGAAATGAACATTGTGGACAGTTTTCAGCAAGTTGCAACATGGAAATGCAGAATTAAGCACTTTTCCATAAACAAGCTCTAAATCATGTTTGATGCACTCTGGATAAAAAAATTGTTTTGTTATGTTTATTCCAGATGTTTATGAAAACACTGTAGACTGTTTTCAAGCAAGTTGCAACATGGAAATACAGAAATAAGCACTTTTCCATAAACAAGCTCTAAATCATGTTTGATGCACTCTGGATAAAAACATGTTTTTGTTATGTCTATTTGAGATGAAATAAACACTGTGGACAGTTTTCAGCAAGTTGCAACATGGAAATAGAGAAATAAGCACTTTTCCATAAACAAGCTCTAAATCATGTTTGATGCACTCTGGATAAAAAAATGGTTTTGTTATGTTTATTCGAGATGTTTATGAAAACACTGTAGACTGTTTTCAAGCAAGTTGCAACATGGAAATACAGAAATAAGCACTTTTCCATAAACAAGCTCTAAATCATGTTTGATGCACTCTGGATAAAAATTTTTTTTTTGTTATGTCTATTTGAGATGAAATAAACACTGTGGACAGTTTTCAGCAAGTTGCAACAATGAAATGCAGAAATTAGCACTTTTCCATAAACAAACAATCATGTTTGATGCACTCTGGATGTCCAATATTTGCTGTGCTGTCTATTTGAGATGAAATGAACATTGTGGACAGTTTTCAGCAAGTTGCAAAATGGAAATGCAGAATTAAGCACTTTTCCATAAACAAGCTCTAAATCATGTTTGATGCACTCTGGATAAAAAAATGTTTTTGTTATGTCTATTTGAGATGAAATAAACACCGTGGACAGTTTTCAGCAAGTTGCAACATGGAAATACAGAAATAAGCACTTTTCCATAAACAAGCTCTAAATCATGTTTGATACACTCTGGATAAAAAAATGTTTTTTTTATGTCTATTTGAGATGAAATAAACACTGTGGACAGTTTTCAGCAAGTTGCAACATGGAAATAGAGAAATAAGCACTTTTCCATAAACAAGCTCTAAATCATGTTTGATGCAGTCTGGATAAAAAAATGGTTTTGTTATGTTTATTCGAGATGTTTATGAAAACACTGTAGACTGTTTTCAAGCAAGTTGCAACATGGAAATACAGAAATAAGCACTTTTCCATAAACAAGCTCTAAATCATGTTTGATGCACTCTGGATAAAAAAAATGTTTTTGTTATGTCTATTTGAGATGAAATAAACACTGTGGACAGTTTTCAGCAAGTTGCAACAATGAAATGCAGAAATTAGCACTTTTCCATAAACAAACAATCATGTTTGATGCACTCTGGATGTCCAATATTTGCTGTGCTGTCTATTTGAGATGAAATGAACATTGTGGACAGTTTTCAGCAAGTTGCAACATGGAAATACAGAAATAAGCACTTTTCCATAAACAAGCTCTAAATCATGTTTGATGCACTCTGGATAAAAAAATATTTTTGTTATGTCTATTTGAGATTAAATAAACACCGTGGACAGTTTTCAGCAAGTTGCAACATGGAAATACAGAAATAAGCACTTTTCCATAAACAAGCTCTAAATCATGTTTGATGCACTCTGGATAAAAAAATGGTTTTGTTATGTTTATTCGAGATGTTTATGAAAACACTGTAGACTGTTTTCAAGCAAGTTGCAACATGGAAATACAGAAATAAGCACTTTTCCATAAACAAGCTCTAAATCATGTTTGATACACTCTGGATAAAAAAATGTTTTTGTTATGTTTATTTGAGATGTTATGAAAACACTGTAGACTGTTTTCAAGCAAATTGCAACAATGAAATGCAGAAATTAGCACTTTTCCATAAACAAACAATCATGTTTGATGCACTCTGGATGTCCAATATTTGCTGTGCTGTCTATTTGAGATGAAATGAACATTGTGGACAGTTTTCAGCAAGTTGCAACATGGAAATGCAGAATTAAGCACTTTTCCATAAACAAGCTCTAAATCATGTTTGATGCACTCTGGATAAAAAATTGTTTTGTTATGTTTATTCCAGATGTTTATGAAAACACTGTAGACTGTTTTCAAGCATGTTGCAACATGGAAATACAGAAATAAGCACTTTTCCATAAACAAGCTCTAAATCATGTTTGATGCACTCTGGATAAAAAAATGTTTTTGTTATGTCTATTTGAGATGAAATAAACACTGTGGACAGTTTTCAGCAAGTTGCAACATGGAAATAGAGAAATAAGCACTTTTCCATAAACAAGCTCTAAATCATGTTTGATGCACTCTGGATAAAAAAATGGTTTTGTTATGTTTATTCGAGATGTTTATGAAAACACTGTAGACTGTTTTCAAGCAAGTTGCAACATGGAAATACAGAAATAAGCACTTTTCCATAAACAAGCTCTAAATCATGTTTGATGCACTCTGGATAAAAAAAATGTTTTTGTTATGTCTATTTGAGATGAAATAAACACTGTGGACAGTTTTCAGCAAGTTGCAACAATGAAATGCAGAAATTAGCACTTTTCCATAAACAAACAATCATGTTTGATGCACTCTGGATGTCCAATATTTGCTGTGCTGTCTATTTGAGATGAAATGAACATTGTGGACAGTTTTCAGCAAGTTGCAACATGGAAATACAGAAATAATTTCATTTCATCTCAAATAGACAGCACAGCAAATATTGGACATCCAGAGTGCATCAAACATGATTGTTTGTTTATGGAAAAGTGCTAATTTCTGCATTTCATTGTTGCAACTTGCTGAAAACTGTCCACAGTGTTTATTTCATCTCAAATAGACATAACAAAAACATTTTTTTTATCCAGAGTGCATCAAACATGATTTAGAGCTTGTTTATGGAAAAGTGCTTATTTCTGTATTTCCATGTTGCAACTTAAACAAGCTCTAAATCATGTTTGATGCACTCTGGATAAAAAAATGTTTTTGTTATGTCTATTTGAGATGAAATAAACACCGTGGACAGTTTTCAGCAAGTTGCAACATGGAAATACAGAAATAAGCACTTTTCCATAAACAAGCTCTAAATCATGTTGATGCACTCTGGATAAAAAAATGTTTTTGTTATGTTTATTTGAGATGTTATGAAAACACTGTAGACTGTTTTCAAGCAAGTTGCAACATGGAAATACAGAAATAAGCACTTTTCCATAAACAAGCTCTAAATCATGTTTGATACACTCTGGATAAAAAAATGTTTTTGTTATGTTTATTTGAGATGTTATGAAAACACTGTAGACTGTTTTCAAGCAAATTGCAACAATGAAATGCAGAAATTAGCACTTTTCCATAAACAAACAATCATGTTTGATGAACTCTGGATGTCCAATATTTGCTGTGCTGTCTATTTGAGATGAAATGAACATTGTGGACAGTTTTCAGCAAGTTGCAACATGGAAATGCAGAATTAAGCACTTTTCCATAAACAAGCTCTAAATCATGTTTGATGCACTCTGGATAAAAAAATTGTTTTGTTATGTTTATTCCAGATGTTTATGAAAACACTGTAGACTGTTTTCAAGCAAGTTGCAACATGGAAATACAGAAATAAGCACTTTTCCATAAACAAGCTCTAAATCATGTTTGATGCACTCTGGATAAAAAAATGTTTTTGTTATGTCTATTTGAGATGAAATAAACACTGTGGACAGTTTTCAGCAAGTTGCAACATGGAAATAGAGAAATAAGCACTTTTCCATAAACAAGCTCTAAATCATGTTTGATGCACTCTGGATAAAAAAATGGTTTTGTTATGTTTATTCGAGATGTTTATGAAAACACTGTAGACTGTTTTCAAGCAAGTTGCAACATGGAAATACAGAAATAAGCACTTTTCCATAAACAAGCTCTAAATCATGTTTGATGCACTCTGGATAAAAAAAAAAAAATTGTTATGTCTATTTGAGATGAAATAAACACTGTGGACAGTTTTCAGCAAGTTGCAACAATGAAATGCAGAAATTAGCACTTTTCCATAAACAAACAATCATGTTGATGCACTCTGGATGTCCAATATTTGCTGTGCTGTCTATTTGAGATGAAATGAACATTGTGGACAGTTTTCAGCAAGTTGCAACATGGAAATGCAGAATTAAGCACTTTTCCATAAACAAGCTCTAAATCATGTTTGATGCACTCTGGATAAAAAAATGTTTTTGTTATGTCTATTTGAGATGAAATAAACACCCTGGACAGTTTTCAGCAAGTTGCAACATGGAAATACAGAAATAAGCACTTTTCCATAAACAAGCTCTAAATCATGTTTGATACACTCTGGATAAAAAAATGTTTTTGTTATGTCTATTTGAGATGAAATAAACACTGTGGACAGTTTTCAGCAAGTTGCAACATGGAAATACAGAAATAAGCACTTTTCCATAAACAAGCTCTAAATCATGTTTGATGCACTCTGGATAAAAAAATTGTTTTGTTATGTTTATTCGAGATGTTTATGAAAACACTGTAGACAGTTTTCAAGCAAGTTGCAACATGGAAATACAGAAATAAGCACTTTTCCATAAACAAGCTCTAAATCATGTTTGATGCACTCTGGATAAAAAAATGTTTTTGTTATGTCTATTTGAGATGAAATAAACACTGTGGACAGTTTTCAGCAAGTTGCAACATGGAAATACAGAAATAAGCACTTTTCCATAAACAAGCTCTAAATCATGTTTGATGCACTCTGGATAAAAAAATGGTTTTGTTATGTTTATTCGAGATGTTTATGAAAACACTGTAGACTGTTTTCAAGCAAGTTGCAACATGGAAATACAGAAATAAGCACTTTTCCATAAACAAGCTCTAAATCATGTTTGATACACTCTGGATAAAAAAATGTTTTTGTTATGTTTATTTGAGATGTTATGAAAACACTGTAGACTGTTTTCAAGCAAGTTGCAACAATGAAATGCAGAAATTAGCACTTTTCCATAAACAAACAATCATGTTTGATGCACTCTGGATGTCCAATATTTGCTGTGCTGTCTATTTGAGATGAAATGAACATTGTGGACAGTTTTCAGCAAGTTGCAACATGGAAATGCAGAATTAAGCACTTTTCCATAAACAAGCTCTAAATCATGTTTGATGCACTCTGGATTAAAAAATGGTTTTGTTATGTTTATTCGAGATGTTTATGAAAACACTGTAGACAGTTTTCAAGCAAGTTGCAACATGGAAATACAGAAATAAGCACTTTTCCATAAACATGCTCTAAATCATGTTTGATACACTCTGGATAAAAAAATGTTTTTGTTATGTTTATTTGAGATGTTATGAAAACACTGTAGACTGTTTTCAAGCAAGTTGCAACATGGAAATACAGAAATAAGCACTTTTCCATAAACAAGCTCTAAATCATGTTTGATGCACTCTGGATAAAAAAATGTTTTTGTTATGTCTATTTGAGATGAAATAAACACTGTGGACAGTTTTCAGCAAGTTGCAACATGGAAATACAGAAATAAGCACTTTTCCATAAACAAGCTCTAAATCATGTTTGATGCACTCTGGATAAAAAAATGGTTTTGTTATGTTTATTCGAGATGTTTATGAAAACACTGTAGACTGTTTTCAAGCAAGTTGCAACATGGAAATACAGAAATAAGCACTTTTCCATAAACAAGCTCTAAATCATGTTTGATACACTTTGGATAAAAAAATGGTTTTGTTATGTTTATTTGAGATGTTATGAAAACACTGTAGACTGTTTTCAAGCAAGTTGCAACATGGAAATACAGAAATAAGCACTTTTCCATAAACAAGCTCTAAATCATGTTTGATACACTCGGGATACATTTTTTTTTGTTATGTCTATTTGAGATGAAATAAACACTGTGGACAGTTTTCAGCAAGTTGCAACATGGAAAAAGAGAAATAAGCACTTTTCCTTAAACAAGCTCTAAATCATGTTTGATGCACTCTGGATAAAAAAATGTTTTTGTTATGTCTATTTGAGATGAAATAAACACTGTGGACAGTTTCCTTCAAGTTGCAACATGGAAATACAGAAATAAGCACTTTTCCATAAACAAGCTCTAAATCATGTTTGATGCACTCTGGATAAAAAAATGTTTTTGTTATGTCTATTTGAGATGAAATAAACACTGTGGACAGTTTCCTTCAAGTTGCAACATGGAAATACAGAAATAAGCACTTTTCCATAAACAAGCTCTAAATCATGTTTGATGCACTCTGGATAAAAAAATGGTTTTGTTATGTTTATTCGAGATGTTTATGAAAACACTGTAGACTGTTTTCAAGCAAGTTGCAACATGGAAATAGAGAAATAAGCACTTTTCCATAAACAAGCTCTAAATCATGTTTGATACACTTTGGATAAAAAAATGGTTTTGTTATGTTTATTTGAGATGTTATGAAAACACTGTAGACTGTTTTCAAGCAAGTTGCAACATGGAAATACAGAAATAAGCACTTTTCCATAAACAAGCTCTAAATCATGTTTGATGCACTCTGGATAAAAAAATGTTTTTGTTATGTCTATTTGAGATGAAATAAACACTGTGTACAGTTTTCAGCAAGTTGCAACATGGAAATACAGAAATAAGCACTTTTCCATAAACAAGCTCTAAATCATGTTTGATGCACTCTGGATAAAAAAATGGTTTTGTTATGTTTATTCGAGATGTTTATGAAAACACTGTAGACTGTTTTCAAGCAAGTTGCAACATGGAAATACAGAAATAAGCACTTTTCCATAAACAAGCTCTAAATCATGTTTGATACACTCGGGATACATTTTTTGTTTGTTATGTCTATTTGAGATGAAATAAACACTGTGGACAGTTTTCAGCAAGTTGCAACATGGAAATAGAGAAATAAGCACTTTTCCTTAAACAAGCTCTAAATCATGTTTGATGCACTCTGGATAAAAAAAATGGTTTTGTTATGTTTATTCGAGATGTTTATGAAAACACTGTAGACTGTTTTCAAGCAAGTTGCAACATGGAAATACAGAAATAAGCACTTTTCCATAAACAAGCTCTAAATCATATTTGATGCACTCTGGATAAAAAAAAATGTTTTTGTTATGTCTATTTGAGATGAAATAAACACTGTGGACAGTTTTCAGCAAGTTGCAACAATGAAATGCAGAAATTAGCACTTTTCCATAAACAAACAATCATGTTTGATGCACTCTGGATGTCCAATATTTGCTGTGCTGTCTATTTGAGATGAAATTAACATTGTGGACAGTTTTCAGCAAGTTGGAACATGGAAATGCAGAATTAAGCACTTTTCCATAAACAAGCTCTAAATCATGTTTGATGCACTCTGGATAAAAAATGTTTTTGTTATGTCTATTTGAGATGAAATAAACACCGTGGACAGTTTTCAGCAAGTTGCAACATGGAAATACAGAAATAAGCACTTTTCCATAAACAAGCTCTAAATGATGTTTGATGCACTCTGGATAAAAAAATGGTTTTGTTATGTTTATTCGAGATGTTTATGAAAACACTGTAGACTGTTTTCAAGCAAGTTGCAACATGGAAATACAGAAATAAGCACTTTTCCATAAACAAGCTCTAAATCATGTTTGATACACTCTGGATAAAAAAATTTTTTTGTTATGTTTATTTGAGATGTTATGAAAACACTGTAGACTGTTTTCAAGCAAGTTGCAACAATGAAATGCAGAAATTAGCACTTTTCCATAAACAAACAATCATGTTTGATGCACTCTGGATGTCCAATATTTGCTGTGCGGTCTATTTGAGATGAAATGAACATTGTGGACAGTTTTCAGCAAGTTGCAACATGGAAATGCAGAATTAAGCACTTTTCCATAAACATGCTCTAAATCATGTTTGATACACTCTGGATAAAAAAATGTTTTTGTTATGTTTATTTGAGATGTTATGAAAACACTGTAGACTGTTTTCAAGCAAGTTGCAACATGGAAATACAGAAATAAGCACTTTTCCATAAACATGCTCTAAATCATGTTTGATACACTCTGGATAAAAAAAATTTTTTGTTATGTTTATTTGAGATGTTATGAAAACACTGTAGACTGTTTTCAAGCAAGTTGCAACATGGAAATACAGAAATAAGCACTTTTCCATAAGCACTTTTCCATAAACAAGCTCTAAATCATGTTTGATGCACTCTGGATTAAAAAATGTTTTTGTTATGTCTATTTGAGATGAAATAAACACTATGGACAGTTTTCAGCAAGTTGCAACATGGAAATACAGAAATAAGCACTTTTCCATAAACAAGCTCTAAATCATGTTTGATGCACTCTGGATAAAAAAATGGTTTTGTTATGTTTATTCGAGATGTTTATGAAAACACTGTAGACTGTTTTCAAGCAAGTTGCAACATGGAAATACAGAAATAAGCACTTTTCCATAAACAAGCTCTAAATCATGTTTGATACACTCTGGATAAAAAAATGTTTTTGTTATGTTTATTTGAGATGTTATGAAAACACTGTAGACTGTTTTCAAGCAAGTTGCAACATGGAAATACAGAAATAAGCACTTTTCCATAAACAAGCTCTAAATCATGTTTGATGCACTCTGGATAAAAAAATGTTTTTGTTATGTCTATTTGAGATGAAATAAACACTGTGGACAGTTTTCAGCAAGTTGCAACATGGAAATACAGAAATAAGCACTTTTCCATAAACAAGCTCTAAATCATGTTTGATGCACTCTGGATAAAAAAATGTTTTTGTTATGTCTATTTGAGATGAAATAAACACTATGGACAGTTTTCAGCAAGTTGCAACATGGAAATACAGAAATAAGCACTTTTCCATAAACAAGCTCTAAATCATGTTTGATGCACTCTGGATAAAAAAATGGTTTTGTTATGTTTATTCGAGATGTTTATGAAAACACTGTAGACTGTTTTCAAGCAAGTTGCAACATGGAAATACAGAAATAAGCACTTTTCCATAAACAAGCTCTAAATCATGTTTGATACACTCTGGATAAAAAAATGTTTTTGTTATGTTTATTTGAGATGTTATGAAAACACTGTAGACTGTTGTCAAGCAAGTTGCAACATGGAAATACAGAAATAAGCACTTTTCCATAAACAAGCTCTAAATCATGTTTGATACACTCTGGATAAAAAAATGTTTTTGTTATGTTTATTTGAGATGTTATGAAAACACTGTAGACTGTTTTCAAGCAAGTTGCAACAATGAAATGCAGAAATTAGCACTTTTCCATAAACAAACAATCATGTTTGATGCACTCTGGATGTCCAATATTTGCTGTGCGGTCTATTTGAGATGAAATGAACATTGTGGACAGTTTTCAGCAAGTTGCAACATGGAAATGCAGAATTAAGCACTTTTCCATAAACAAGCTCTAAATCATGTTTGATGCACTCTGGATAAAAAAATGGTTTTGTTATGTTTATTCGAGATGTTTATGAAAACACTGTAGACTGTTTCAAGCAAGTTGCAACATGGAAATACAGAAATAATCACTTTTCCATAAACAAGCTCTAAATCATGTTTGATACACTCTGGATAAAAAAATGTTTTTGTTATGTCTATTTGAGATGAAATAAAAACTGTGGACAGTTTTCAGCAAGTTGCAACATGGAAATACAGAAATAAGCACTTTTCCATAAACAAGCTCTAAATCATGTTTGATACACTCTGGATAAAAAAATGTTTTTGTTATGTTTATTTGAGATGTTATGAAAACACTGTAGACTGTTTTCAAGCAAGTTGCAACATGGAAATACAGAAATAAGCACTTTTCCATAAACAGGCTCTAAATCATGTTTGATACACTCTGGATAAAAAAATGTTCTTGTTATGTTTATTTGAGATGTTATGAAAACACTGTAGACTGTTTTCAAGCAAGTTGCAACAATGAAATGCAGAAATTAGCACTTTTCCATAAACAAACAATCATGTTTGATGCACTCTGGATGTCCAATATTTGCTGTGCTGTCTATTTGAGATGAAATGAACATTGTGGACAGTTTTCAGCAAGTTGCAACATGGAAATGCAGAATTAAGCACTTTTCCATAAACAAGCTCTAAATGATGTTTGATGCACTCTGGATAAAAAAATGTTTTTGTTATGTCTATTTGAGATGAAATAAACACTGTGGACTGTTTTCAAGCAAGTTGCAACATGGAAATACAGAAATAAGCACTTTTCCATAAACAAGCTCTAAATCATGTTTGATACACTCTGGATAAAAAAATGTTTTTGTTATGTTTATTTGAGATGTTATGAAAACACTGTAGACTGTTTTCAAGCAAGTTGCAACATGGAAATACAGAAATAAGCACTTTTCCATAAACAGGCTCTAAATCATGTTTGATACACTCTGGATAAAAAAATGTTCTTGTTATGTTTATTTGAGATGTTATGAAAACACTGTAGACTGTTTTCAAGCAAGTTGCAACAATGAAATGCAGAAATTAGCACTTTTCCATAAACAAACAATCATGTTTGATGCACTCTGGATGTCCAATATTTGCTGTGCTGTCTATTTGAGATGAAATGAACATTGTGGACAGTTTTCAGCAAGTTGCAACATGGAAATGCAGAATTAAGCACTTTTCCATAAACAAGCTCTAAATGATGTTTGATGCACTCTGGATAAAAAAATGTTTTTGTTATGTCTATTTGAGATGAAATAAACACTGTGGACTGTTTTCAAGCAAGTTGCAACATGGAAATACAGAAATAAGCACTTTTCCATAAACAAGCTCTAAATCATGTTTGATGCACTCTGGATAAAAAAATGGTTTTGTTATGTTTATTCGAGATGTTTATGAAAACACTGTAGACTGTTTTCAAGCAAGTTGCAACATGGAAATACAGAAATAAGCACTTTTCCATAAACAAGCTCTAAATCATGTTTGATACACTCTGGATAAAAAAATGTTTTTGTTATGTTTATTTGAGATGTTATGAAAACACTGTAGACTGTTTTCAAGCAAGTTGCAACATGGAAATACAGAAATAAGCACTTTTCCATAAACAAGCTCTAAATCATGTTTGATGCACTCTGGATAAAAAAATGTTTTTGTTATGTCTATTTGAGATGAAATAAACACTGTGGACAGTTTTCAGCAAGTTGCAACATGGAAATACAGAAATAAGCACTTTTCCATAAACAAGCTCTAAATCATGTTTGATGCACTCTGGATAAAAAAATGTTTTTGTTATGTCTATTTGAGATGAAATAAACACTATGGACAGTTTTCAGCAAGTTGCAACATGGAAATACAGAAATAAGCACTTTTCCATAAACAAGCTCTAAATCATGTTTGATGCACTCTGGATAAAAAAATGGTTTTGTTATGTTTATTCGAGATGTTTATGAAAACACTGTAGACTGTTTTCAAGCAAGTTGCAACATGGAAATACAGAAATAAGCACTTTTCCATAAACAAGCTCTAAATCATGTTTGATACACTCTGGATAAAAAAATGTTTTTGTTATGTTTATTTGAGATGTTATGAAAACACTGTAGACTGTTGTCAAGCAAGTTGCAACATGGAAATACAGAAATAAGCACTTTTCCATAAACAAGCTCTAAATCATGTTTGATACACTCTGGATAAAAAAATGTTTTTGTTATGTTTATTTGAGATGTTATGAAAACACTGTAGACTGTTTTCAAGCAAGTTGCAACAATGAAATGCAGAAATTAGCACTTTTCCATAAACAAACAATCATGTTTGATGCACTCTGGATGTCCAATATTTGCTGTGCGGTCTATTTGAGATGAAATGAACATTGTGGACAGTTTTCAGCAAGTTGCAACATGGAAATGCAGAATTAAGCACTTTTCCATAAACAAGCTCTAAATCATGTTTGATGCACTCTGGATAAAAAAATGGTTTTGTTATGTTTATTCGAGATGTTTATGAAAACACTGTAGACTGTTTTCAAGCAAGTTGCAACATGGAAATACAGAAATAATCACTTTTCCATAAACAAGCTCTAAATCATGTTTGATACACTCTGGATAAAAAAATGTTTTGTTATGTCTATTTGAGATGAAATAAAAACTGTGGACAGTTTTCAGCAAGTTGCAACATGGAAATACAGAAATAAGCACTTTTCCATAAACAAGCTCTAAATCATGTTTGATACACTCTGGATAAAAAAATGTTTTTGTTATGTTTATTTGAGATGTTATGAAAACACTGTAGACTGTTTTCAAGCAAGTTGCAACATGGAAATACAGAAATAAGCACTTTTCCATAAACAGGCTCTAAATCATGTTTGATACACTCTGGATAAAAAAATGTTCTTGTTATGTTTATTTGAGATGTTATGAAAACACTGTAGACTGTTTTCAAGCAAGTTGCAACAATGAAATGCAGAAATTAGCACTTTTCCATAAACAAACAATCATGTTTGATGCACTCTGGATGTCCAATATTTGCTGTGCTGTCTATTTGAGATGAAATGAACATTGTGGACAGTTTTCAGCAAGTTGCAACATGGAAATGCAGAATTAAGCACTTTTCCATAAACAAGCTCTAAATCATGTTTGATGCACTCTGGATAAAAAAAATGTTTTTGTTATGTCTATTTGAGATGAAATAAACACTGTGGACAGTTTTCAGCAAGTTGCAACATGGAAATACAGAAATAAGCACTGTTTGATGCACTCTGGATAAAAAAATGGTTTTGTTATGTTTATTCGAGATGTTTATGAAAACACTGTAGACTGTTTTCAAGCAAGTTGCAACATGGAAATACAGAAATAAGCACTTTTCCATAAACAAGCTCTAAATCATGTTTGATACACTCTGGATGTCCAATTTTTACTGCGCTGTCTATTTGAGATGAAATGAACATTGTGGACAGTTTTCAGCAAGTTGCAACATGGAAATGCAGAAATAAGCACTTTTCCATAAACAAGCTCTAAATCATGTTTGATGGACTCTGGATAAAAAAATGTTGAGGGTAGAGAACGAGAGTGAGGGTAGATAGAGAGAGAGAGAGGATAGAGAAAGAGAGTGCAGGTAGATAGAGAGAGAGGAGGTAGAGAGAGAGGGTAGAGTGAGAGAGAGAGAGGAGAGAGAAAGGGAGAGGGTAGATAGAGAGGGTAGAGTGAGAGAGAGACGGTAGAGAAAGAGAGTGAGGGTAGATAGAGAGAGTGAGGGTAGATAGAGAGAGAGGGTAGAGAAAGAGAGAGGGTAGAGAGAGAAGGAGGGTAGAGATAGAGAGAGAGAGAGTGGGTAGAGAAAGAGGTAGATAGAGAGAGAGAGTGAGGGTAGATAGAGAGAGAGGAGGTAGAGAGAGAGGATAGAGTGAGAGAGAGAGAGAGAGAGAGAGAGAGAGAGGGTGGAGAAAGAGAGTGAGTGTAGATAGACAGAGAGGGTAGAGAGAGAGAGAGAGAGGTTAGAGAAAGAGAGACGGTAGAGAGAGAGTGAGAGAGGAGAGAGAGAGTGAGGGTAGAGATAGAGAGAAGGTAGAGAGAGAGAGTGTGGGTAGAGAGGGAGAGAGAGAGAGAGAGTGGGTAGAGAAATAGAGAGGCTAGAGAGAGAGAGAGGAGGTAGAGAGAGAGGGTAGAGTGAGAGAGAGAGAGTAGAGTGAGAGCGAGAGAGAGAGAGAGGGTAGAGAAAGAGAGTGAGGGTAGATAGACGAAGAGGAGGTAGAGAGATGGGTAGAGTGAGTGAGAGAGAGAGAGAGAGAGAGAGAGGGTAGATAAAGAGAGTGAGGGTAGATAGAGAGAGAGGAGGTAGAGAGAGAGGGTAGAGTGAGAGAGAGAGTAGAGTGAGAGCGAGAGAGAGGGTAGAGAAAGAGAGTGAGGGTAGATAGACAGAGAGGAGGTAGAGAGAGAGGGTAGAGTGAGAGAGCGAGGGAGAGATAGAGAGAGAGAGGGTAGAGAAAGAGAGTTAGGGTAGATAGAGAGAGAGGAGGTAGAGAGAGAGGGTAGAGTGAGAGAGCGAGCGAGAGATAGAGAGAGAGAGAGGGTAGAGAAAGAGAGTTAGGGTAGATAGAGAGAGAGGAGGTAGAGAGAGAGGGTAGAGAGAGAAAGCGAGAGAGAAAGGGCAGAGAAAGAGAGTGAGGGTAGATAGAGAGAGAGGATAGAGTGAGTGAGAGAGAGAGAGGGTAGAGAAAGAGAGTGAGGGTAGATAGAGAGAAAGAGAGGATAGAGAAAGAGAGTGCAGGTAGATAGAGAGAGAGGAGGTAGAGAGAGAGGGTAGAGTGAGAGAGAAAAAGGGAGAGGGTAGATAGAGAGAGAGGGTAGAGAAAGAGAGTGAGGGTAGATAGAGAGAGAGAGGGTAGAGAAAGAGTGAGGGTAGAGAGAGAGAGAGAGAGAGTGGGTAGAGAAAGAGAGAAGGTAGAGAGAGAGAGGGTAGATAGAGAGAGAGGAGGTAGAGAGAGAGAGAGAGAGAGAGAGAGAGAGGGTGGAGAAAGAGAGTGAGGTAGATAGAGAGGAGGTAGAGAGAGAGGGTAGAGTGAGAGAGAGAGAGAGAGAGAGAGGGTAGAGAAAGAGAGAGGGTAGAGAGAGAGTGAGGGTAGAGATAGAGAGAAGGTAGAGAGAGAGAGTGAGGGTAGAGAAGGAGAGAGAGAGGGAGAGAGAGTGGGTAGAGAAAGAGAGAGGCTAGAGAGAGAGTGAGGGTAGATAGAGAGAGAGGAGGTAGAGAGAGAGGGTAGAGAAATAGAGTGAGGGTAGATAGAGAGAGAGAGGAGGAAGAGAAAGAGGGTAGAGTGAGAGAGAGAGAGAGAGAGAGAGAGAGAGTGAGTGAGGGTAGATAGAGAGAGAGGAGGTAGATAGAGAGGGTAGAGAAAGAGAGTGAGGGTAGATAGAGAGAGAGGAGGAAGAGAAAGAGGGTAGAGTGAGAGAGAGAGAGAGAGAGAGAGAGAGAGAGAGAGAGAGTGGAGGGTAGAGAAAGAGAGTGAGGGTAAATAGAGAGAGAGGAAGTAAAGAGAGAGGGTATAGTGAGAAGAGAGAGAGAAGAGAGAGAGAGAGAGAGAGAGAGAGAGGAGAAGAGAGAGAGAGAGAGGGTAGAGAAAGAGAGTGAGGGTAAATAGAGAGAGAGGGTAGAGAAAGCGAGAGGGTAGAGAGAGAGTGAGGGTAGAGATAGAGAGAGGAGGAAGAGAAGAGGGTAGAGTGAGAGAGAGAGAGAGAGAGAGAGAGGGGGGGTAGAAGAGATTGGAGAGAGTAGGTAGAGAGAGAGGGTAGAGAGAGAGGGTAGAGAGAGTGAGTGAGAGTATAGAGAGAGTAAAAGAGAGAGAGAGAGATGGTTGAAGAGAGAAAGAGTGAGAGAGAGGGTAGAGAGAGGAGGGAGAGAAAAAGGGTAGAGAGAGGGTGTAAGAGAGAGGGTAGAGAGAGAGAGAGAGAGAGAGAGAGGGTAGAGAGAAAGAGAGGGTAGAGAGAGGAGAGAGAGGGTAGAGAGAGAGGGTAGAGAGAAAAAGAGAGGGTAGAGAGAGAAAGAGAGTGTAGAGAGAGAGGATAGAGAGAGAGGGTAGATAGAGAAAGAGAGTGTAGAGAGAGAGGATAGAGAGAGAGAGGTAGAGAAAGGTTAGAGAGCGAGCGTAGAGAGAGATGGTAGAGAGAGTGGATAGCGAGAGAGTGTAGAGAGATGGCAAAAGGAGAGAGGGTAGAGAGAGAAAGAGAGTGTAGAGAGAGAGGATAGAGAGAGGGTAGAGAGAGAGAATAGAGATAGAGAGAGTTTAGAGAGAGGGAGAGAGGGGGGGGGTAGAGAGATCGAGAGAGTGGGTAGAGAGAGGGTAGAGAGAGAGAGGTTAGAGAGAGTGAGTGAGAGTATAGAGAGAGTAAAAGAGAGAGAGAGAGATGTTTGAGAGAGAGAGAGTGAGAGAGAGGGTAGAGAGAGGATGGAGAGAAAAAGGGTAGAGAGAGGGTGTAGAGAGAGGGTAGAGAGAGAGAGAGAGAAAGGGTAGAGAGAGGAAGAGAGTGTAGAGAGAGGAGAGAGAGGGTAGAGAGAGGGTGTAGAGAGAGGGTGTAGAGAGAGTGTAGAGAGAGAAAGAGAGTGTAGAGAGAGAGGATAGAGAGAGAGGGTAGAGCGAGAGAGAGTTTAGAGAGAGAGAATAGAGAGAGAGAGAGAGAGAGGGTAGAGAGAGAGAGAATAGAGACAGAGAAAGTTTAGAGAAGGAGACAGAGAATAGAGAGAGAGTTTAAGAGAGAGAATAGTGAGAGAGTTTAGAGAGATAGAGAGTTTAGAGAGAGAGAGAGAGAGTTAAAAGAGAGAGAATAGAGAGATAGTTTAGAGAGAGAGAATAGAGAGAGTTTAGAGAGAGAGATAGTTTAGAGAGAGTTTAGAGAGAGAGAATAGAGAGACAGTTTAGAGAGAGTGAATAGAGACAGAGAATTAGAGAGAGAGAGGGTAGAGAGAGAGAGAATAGAGACAGAGAGAGTTTAGAGAGAGGGAGAGAGAGAGGGGGGGGGGTAGAGAGATCGAGAGAGTGGGTAGAGAGAGGGTAGAGAGAGAGATAGAGGGGGGTAGAGAGATCGAGAGAGTGGGTAGAGAGGGTAGAGAAAGAGAGAGAGGGTAGAGAGAAAGAGAATAGAGACAGAGAGAGTTTAGAGAGAGGGAGAGAGATAGAGAGAGCGGGGGTAGAGAGATCGAGAGTTGGTAGAGAGAGAGGGTAGAGAGAGAGAGAGAGAGGGGGGTAGAGAGAGAGAGAGTGAGCGAGAGGGTAGAGAGCGAAATAGAGAGAGAGAAAGAGAAAGAGAGGGTAGAGAGAGAGAGAGAATAGAGACAGAGAAAGTTTAGAGAGAGGGAGAGAGAGAGGGTAGAGAGAGAGAGAATAGAGACAGAGAAAGTTTAGAGAGAGGGTGTAGAGAGAGAGTAGAGAGAGAGAGAGAGGGTAGAGAGAGAGGATAGAGAGAGAGAGAGAGAGAGGGTAGAGAGAGAGAGAATAGAGACAGAGAAAGTTTAGAGAGGGAGAGAGAGAATAGAGAGAGAGTTTAGAGAGAGAGAATAGAGAGAGAGTTTAGAGAGAGAGAGAGTTTAGAGAGAGAGAGAGAGAGAGAGAGAGTTAAAAGAGAGAGAATAGAGAGATAGTTTAGAGAGAGAGAATAGAGAGAGAGTTTAGAGAGAGAGAGAGTTTAAAGAGAGAGAATAGAGAGATAGTTTAGAGAGAGAGAGGGTAGAGAGAGAGAGAATAGAGACAGAGAGAGTTTAGAGAGAGGGTAGAGAGAGGGTAGAGAGAGAGAGGGTAGAGAGAGTGAGTGAGAGTGTAGAGAGAGTAAAAGAGAGAGAGAGAGATGGTTGAGAGAGAAAGAGTGAGAGAGAGGGTAGAGAGAGGATGGAGAGAAAAAGGGTAGAGAGAGGGTGTAGAGAGAGGGTAGAGAGAGAGAGAGTGTAGAGAGAGGAGAGAGAGGGTAGAGAGAGAGGGTAGAGAGAGAAAGAGAGGGTAGAGAGAGAAAGAGAGTGTAGAGAGAGAGGATAGAGAGAGAGGGTAGATAGAGAAAGAGAGTGTAGAGAGAGAGGATAGAGAGAGAGAGGGTAGAGAAAGGGTAGAGAGCGAGCGTAGAGAGAGAGGGTAGAGAGAGTGGATAGCGAGAGAGTGTAGAGAGATGGCAAAAGGAGAGAGGGTAGAGAGAGAAAGAGCAGAGCAGAGCAGAGCAGAAGTCACAATCAGATGAGCTCCTGCATTTTTCAGCATTTTCTTTAAAAAAGATAGATTAGGAGTTAGATAAACTTAGATTTTTTGTCAGGAACACATACTGGATTCTACCCTCTACAACATAACCCCTACTTCAAATCAAAACTTAAAACCTACAACCTGATTTTGGCCGGAATTACGGAATCACCTGGAAGGTTCACAACTACCAAGATTCACAACTACCAAGATTTGTTTCTCTGGAAAAGCAAATTCTCTGGAAAACAACAGAAACCTGAAAACACCATCCAACCTGGAACTGAGTGAGTAATGCTTAGTCTGAAACTATATATTTTTTTTTCCAAAAGCCAAGAAGAAAAATACACAACATTACTTTATAAGGACTGAATTCTAACATAATTCTGCCAAGCTTGATACAGCTTCAAATAGCACTGACGTGTCAAGTGAGAGGTGTCAATGCTCATTAGCCCAACAATGGCAGGAGAGTCACACAGTCTACCCCAACCAAATGGAGAGGCCTTAGAAGCTCCCTCCCGCTGTTCAGAGGCAATTAAAATACAGTACCCTGTGCATGTAAAGAATGATAAGGCAAGAAAAGATTACAAAATGAAGCTCCTTATGGAAAATCAAGAGACACTTTTTGCTGACTATTACAAAAATGGGAACATCAGCAACCTTATCTTCCACACAAACCATCCCCTGGCATGGCACAGTGCTATATTAGCACACTACCCCTCTGTTAAGAGAGGGGGGATTAACGAGGGGTGGAAACTCAGAATACTTGACAACGAGGACTCTGAGTTAAGTAATATAAATATCTATAAGTCCGGAACAGTGATGGTACAGCGTAACCACAAACAGTTTCAGCTGGACTTTCACCTAATCAAAGAATTAGCTCAGCAGGAGAAACTCTCCCTTGATTAAGATACCCCCACCCCGAGAGGATCAGACCAGACCTCTTCATTATGTAACCCCACAGATGAGCAACCCCCAGCGGAGGGTCAACCTCCCAGCACAGATTACCACTCCCTCATTGAAATGAAGGACAAATTCACCCAGCTGGAGATAAGGCAGGTGGAGCTGGAACAGCAGGTGATTACACTTCAGTCAGCACAGACCCAGACAACAGTCCAGCACAACAACAGCCCCTTAACCAGACCCGGAGAGCTGGTGGTGGACAGAGACATATCTGCACTTTGGACAGTGGTGAGACAAATACAACAGGAGAAAGAGGAGCAGAACAGAGCACTAGAGGAGAGTATCAGACTGCTGGTGGAGGAGAGGTTGAGGGGGATGGAGGAGAAGTTGAGGGGGACGGCGTGTGACAGAGAACAACCCACTAGAGAGGTGGCCACCCCCACAGAGAAGCCAGCAGAACAGCCCACCTCAGCACCCACTCAATACACTCAACAATACAATACACTACTTCACATATAACTAAAGGTGTATAACTTCAATTCAAAACCTTCAAAAACCTCTCCATGAGAGTAATGTAAAAAAAAAAAAAAAAAATACTACTGGAAAAAATATGTAATAAAATTTCAAATAACCGAATCAAATGAAAAAAACGATCCACAAAGAAAAATGATTCAACCCATATGGTCATAGGAAAATAGACTTACAGCAGCATACCCTTAGTTAAAAGCAATGCTCTCTCCTTCTTCATAGTGGTCCAAATTACAAAGAAGAGTTGTTTTTTTACTATATTAGAAAAATTGCAAACAATAGTCAAATAGTTCCTACATGTTGTATGTCAGGTTCCCAGAACATTCCTTTATCAAAATAAATAAACGTGTTTAATTAAAACTCAGAAAATAAAAACAAATTAAAATTCCATGTGCGTGTGTGCCCCTTTAAGATACCTTTGCACTAAAACAAATGGAAAACTCAAATCAAACATAGTATTTTAAAAACACCAACAAATAGTCATAACAAATGTTTTATGTGTGTGTATTTGCAAACCTTAAGGTAAAAACAAAAACTTCCAGGCCCTTTTCAATTTGGTAGTTTATGGCCTCAAGCTCACTCACTCTCCCCAAGATTATAGTCCCAGGAAACATTTCAAAGAGACAATGAAACACCCATTTTCCCAGAAAAACACAAAACACTTTGTTAGTATTCATTACACTACATCGATTAGTAAACACATAAACAAACCACTTTAGTAAACACATAAACAAACCACTTTAATCAGCAATCTAATAATTTCAACCTGTTGATATAAAATTTGTAAAAACGATCCTGATTTTTAACAAATCTAAAATCTTTCAAAAGTTAGCGCTGTCTCATCAGCGTAAAAATCTAAACAAACGTTTCATTAATAAACAGTAATTAAATTCATGCAAAAAAACCTACACAAGGAACTCACTACTATAATGGTTCAGATGACAAAATTGCTCAAAGACTCATGTTTACATCTCAATAAAATAAAACACAGTCTGCATGTTTAAAAAAAACTGATGCCCCTGAGACAGATGTCTATGTATCAGGGGAAAAGCACAAATAACCAAATTCAACCTAGCTAATTTCCCAAAACATATGCAATTGTTTTTTACTATAGAGGTTGCTTTTCAACATTAATACCCTGACATTGTTCCACATAATGGAAACAGATTATAATGTTAGACTACATAAACTTTCCTGCTCAAATTAACTGGTGCTACCTAAACAATCAAACCAAGAATCAATAACCATCAGAGTACATTATCACAATGTTTCCTTACTCACACCTAAATCACTTTTAACTTAACATATGCTATTCCTTTTTTCCCAGCGGGCAAAAATATATAACCCCTCTCATTTCAACGTTTTTCCTTACCTTGCAAATAAATTCATAAAAAATCCTACAATGTGATTTTCTGGATTTTTTTTCCTCATTCTGTCTGTAATAGTTGAAGTGTACCTATGATGAAAATTACAGGCCTCTATCATCTTTTTAAGTGGGAGAACTTGCACAATTGGTGGCTGACTAAATACTTTTTTGCCCCACTGTACCTTTGATGATCTTCATCCGAAGGCACTCCCAGGAATCCCAGTTTGACAATAAATGACTGATTTGTTCCATAAAGTTCCAATAAGTCTATAATTTATGTCCAAATAGCCACTTGTTGTTAGGGTGTTCAGCCCAGTAATCCATCTTCATGAGTCACAGGCACTTCGTCCAGACAAAAACTCAAAAAGTTCCGGTATAGTCCTTTAGAAACATGTCAAACGATGTATGGAATCAATCTTTAGGATATGTTTAACATAAAACATCAATAATGTTCCAACCAGAGAATATGATTTACTTAAAAATCATACAATGTAATTTTCTGGATTTTTGTTTTAGATTCCGTCTCTCACAGTTAACGTGTACCTATGATAAAAATGACAGACATCTACATGCTTTGTAAGTAGGAAAACCTGCAAAATCGGCAGTGTGTTCTCCCCACTGTATATGGTTCTTCGTCTGTAGGATGCAATTATTTGTCCCGTTTTCGAGAAGAGCCACTCAGAGGGAACGGACGCTCCTCCAAATAGGATCGGACCTCCATTATGGCATCTGCTGAGGGTTTCCTTCGTGCTGCATCCCCAGTTGCTCTCTCGTCAAACAGCATCCAAACAGCAGACGTTTGTGGCACTACTGCTGGTGCTTCTGCTCCATCTGATCCCTCTTCTTCCTGTTGCCCTGGTGCCTGAGCCAGCTGACTGCTGGGGTTATTCTTTGAAGAGCCTCATCAATCGCTCTGGCATCACCGAAAGCTAACTTCTTATACCTGGGGTCAAGTGCAGCGGTTTCTGATAGCACGTGACTATATTCCATTCTGTGGAACTTTCTGGCCATTGATGAACATAGGGTGTCCATCCACTCTGTCACATGTCCTGTGGTTACATTTGCTTCTCTCTGGCGGCTGGCTGTGATTCACTGCAGACCCTTACACAGGAGTATCATTATTGAGGCTGAAAAGAGAGAACAGTAACTTATTAGTTCAGGTTCATGTTTTGTCTACTGATACTACATCACAGCTGTCATTTTCACAGCTGTCCTTCCTCTCTCTCCTCGGCTGCTAAGTGTGTGACTGTGTGATTTGGCTCGGACCTCCCTCACGCATCTTTGGTTCATTGGTTGACACTGCGTGTCTGATTGACAGGAACAACAGGTGGGGCTGTTAGTCTGACCAGACAGTCAGAATGGATGTGTTCGCTTGAGCATTCAGGCCTATATTGTTTTTGTTTTTTTTCCGTTCTTTGAATTAGTTAATTCTATTCATTTAAATCTTTTGATTATTCATATCTTAATTTTTTTTTTTTATAGATACAGCTCTTCTGATATGTGAGCCGGCTTCCAACGTTCACCTACGAGAGCCGGCTCTTAGAGTTCTTAGAGCCATTTGATTAATTGTTCAGCAGTCTTATGGCTTGGGGGCAGAAGCAGTTGAGGAGCCTTTTGGCCCTAGACTTGGTGCTCTGGTACTGCATGCCGTGCGGTAGCAGAGAAAAAAGTATATGACTTGGGTGACTGGAATCTCTGACAATTTTATGGGCTTTCCTCTGACACCGCCTATTATATAGGTCCTGGATGGCAGGAAGCTTGGCCCCAGTGACGTACTGGGCTGTACACACAACCCTATGTACGGTCATATGCCGAGCAGTTTCCATACCAGGCAGTGATGTAACCGGTCAGGATGCTCGACGGTGCACCTGTAGAACTTTGAGGATCTGGGAACCTATGCTAAATCTTTTCCGTCTCCTGAGGGGGAAAAGGTTGTCGTACCCTCTTCACGACCGTCTTGGTGTGTTTGGACCATGATAGTTTGTTGGTGATATGGACACCAAGGAACTTGAAACTCTTGACCCGCTCCACTACAGCCCCGTCGATGTTAATGGGGGCTGTTCGGCCCGCCTTATCCTGTAGTCAACGATCAGCTCCGTTGTCTTGCTCACATTGAGGGAGAGGTTATTACCCTGGCACCACACTGCCAGTTCTCTGACCTCCTCCATATAGGCTGTCTCATCATTGTTGGTGATAAGGGTGACTACTGTTGTGTCGTCAGCAAACTTAATGAGGGTGTTGGAGTCGTGTTTGGCCATGCAGTTGTGGTTGAACAGGAAGTACAGGAGGGGATTAAGTACACACCCCTGAGGGGCCCCCGTGTTGAGGATCAGTGTGGCAGATGTGTTGTTGCCTACCCTTACCACCTGGGGGCAGCCCGCCAGGAAGTCCAGCATCCAGTTGCAGAGGGGGGGTGTTTAGTCCCAGGGTCCTTAACTTAGTGATTAGCTTCGTGGGCACTATGTGAGAATTCTGTCAATGAACAGCATTCTCACATGTGTTCCTTTTGTCCAATTGGGAAAGTGCAGTGTGGAGATGTGAGCGATGACCAGCCTTTCAAAGCACTTCAAGGCTACCGACGTGAGTGCCATGGGGCACTTGAAACATGTAGGTATTACAGACTCGGTCAGGGAGATGTTGAAAATGTCAGTGAAGACACTTGCCAGTTGGTCCACACGTGCTTTGAGTACACCTCCCGGTAATCCGTCTGGCCCTGCAGCTTTGTGAATGCTAACCTGTTTAAAAGGTCTTGCTCACATCGGCTACCGAGAGCGTTATCACACAGTCATCCAGAACAGCTGGTGCTCTCCTGCATGCATCAGTGTTGCTTGCCTCGAAGCGAGCATAGAAGGCATTTTGGATTAGTGTCCCGCTCCTTGAAAGCGGCAGCTCTAGCCTTTAGCTCGATGCGGATGTTACCTGTAATCCATGGCTTCTGGTTGGGATATGCATGTACATTCACTGTGGGGACGAAGTCGTCGATGCACTTATTGATGAAGCCGATGACTGAGGTGGTGTATTCCTCAATGCCGTTGGATGAATCCCGGGGCATATTCCAGTCTGTGCTAACAAAACAGTCCAGAGGCGTAGCATCCAAGTCGTCTGACCACTATATACTCTATATATAATTAAAAGTCTCATTAAAGTTAGGCTAAATTTATCAGCCTAACTCATGTCAGCATAGGTGTGGACATGAGCGGCTGTAGCCAATACACATAGGCTATCACCTACACTTTGACATGTAGGCTAATTATATATGTACATTTACAAACACATGTTTTTCTTCACAGGATTGCATTTTGGGGTTTTTCAAATAAATGTAATTGGCTATTTTGGTTAATGGCATTGGTCCCATAGCAGATAGCCTTGTGCCCTGGCAGATTGGGCACCTCTTCAAGGCCAAACGGCCTTGCCCCTGAAATGACAAAAACGTGACACTAACAGTCATCATAAATATTCATTGTTGATATTTACAACTATTGTATCTGTGTGTTTACAGGTCTATATTTCCAACATGCACTAATATACCCTAATGTTGTTTGTCTGTGTATGTATGTAGGGCAGACAGGTGACTACTTGTATTCCAGATTTGAGCAAAATCAGAGCCAGCCAGGCATTATTCTGCACCGTTTGATTTAAGCAGGTGTGTCACAATGTCTATCAATTTAACCACTTTTGCAGTAAACAATTTTTATACAACCATCCATTTTATATATGGGAGACCTTAGAGATAGGGAAAAACATGGTCGTGCTTTGTTATACCTTGGGTAGGGTTATGTCAAAAACAAAAGCACTTTTTGAGGATTGGCCACGACCTAAAATGACAAGATCTCTCCCATTCAGTTAAGTTGTGTAAATACAATCAATGACCAAAAGGTGTCACTATTCAGCAAAATGTTGCACTTAACCTTGGCTTGAGAAACCCTTGATGATACTGAATGATTTTATAAATGTGTCTTATGCTGTCTACTTGAATTGCTCTGTACATTTTGTAGAAATAATATTTGTTTTAAGCTATTCCATCTGTCTTGTGTCTTTACTTTTAGAAATTAGGGGTTAAGCCACATCTATGTTCAGTGTTTCGTATCAAATGGCACCCAATTCACATATTGCACTGCTTTTGAGCTGGTCAAAAGGAGTGGACTATAAAGAGAATAGGGTGCCATTTGGGACACAGCCTGTGTTCAGTGGTAGCACGCTGCATATGAGACCTAGCTGTAATTAGCTGATACAGGGTAAGGAAAGTGATGAAACTGGTTTCACACTGAGCGGGTCACCCTGGATTTTTGAGAAAGGTGTGTTACTCTTGAGTCTGCTGAGGTATCACAGTCGCCCAGCCTGCATGCCCCCTCAACACACACACACACAATCACACGTACACACACATACACGCTTGGCCCCAACTAACCCACCCGCTCTGCAATCCCCCCAGGATGACGTGTAGGATATGATTAAGTTCCCTCAGATGGAGTTGACCTCAGTAGACTTCTGACATGTTGGTGTGCGTCTCTGCTCTAATAGGACCCTAATTCCCTTTATAGGGCCCTGGTCAATGTAGTGGGAGGTGAACTTGGTCTCTTTATAGGCATATAGGATGACATGCGTAGCTGTATTACGCTGTAGCTGTATAAAATGTACACCTCTCAAGGGAAGCATTATGCAGTAAACAAAATGTTATTCTATGAATTTTTAAGCGCTAAATCATGCATTTTGTTTTCCTGCATGGCCTTTGCATTAAGTCCTGCTGTTGATTAGTTGGGCCACAGTATATCCACTGCTTTATGTCACTTTCTCTGGGAGACACCCTGGTGTGTAGGCTACTCCAGTACAACCTTTGGCTGACAGTGTTTCTTGATGCCAGCTGCCTTGCCCTTTGGTCAATCTTCAATGTTGTAAATCCCTGAATGTGAGCTCAAGCCAGGCCAACAGGTTGAACCAATCACAGTGGGATTTGATGGCTTAATGATGCTAATGGTGATGTTGGAGCGATGGCCATTTCAGAAATGGTGTGTGTTTCATTAAAGGACAACCTGCTCTCAGACCTGTCCTGAATTTCAGGAAAATACTGGTCTGCATCTCAAATGGGACCCTATTCCCTACATAGTGTACTACTATTGACCAGAGCCCTATGGGAGCAATTTTGACCACACAGCCTTGGAGAACCCAGGTACAAAGAAAGAACCAGGGGATCAAAGCAGGAGTGGTGTCATATTAGCCGAATTACTCACAATATACTTCCTTATTTGTTCTGCAAGCTGTTTTGTAGAGGGTTTTTCTAACAGCCTGGCAGGTTTGGCCTGGTGTACACTGTACATTTCTCAGTGGGTTGTTTTTAATGAGATTATAATGACTGTTATGGTTTACAAGAATTGATGTTTGTGACTTTTACGAGGTGCGAGTGAAGGGGTGGGCCGAGCCCAGGTCATAAAGGCAGGAGGAATGTTAATTGGGGGAGAGGCTGGCTCCCTGTAGTCCTCTTTGTTCTGGAACCTCAGTCCTCAGAACACTCACACTGAGCCGATGTTGTGGCCGTTAAAGGCCAGGGAACTGATTTAAAATCTGTGACTTTCTTTACACCCCCCCCCCCTCTTCACCCTCCAACCTCACATTCCGGTACAAAACGAAAAGCACCTTTGCAGTCTTCATTTCCTCCACTGTGGCTAATGGGACTTTGCTCATGTGCAAAGAGTAATTTCCCCTCATTAACAAATCCCCCAAAGTATGTTTGTTCATTTTCAACCATTGAGTTTTAGTTCCAGGATATCCAAAAGGTGATGCCCAAAGCTCAGTGTAAAGCTGAAAACTCAAAATAAGATGAAAAAGAGAATATGAGGATAGGATTGAACAGTCCTAGAAGAGAACAGCTGTTTTATTTAAAGTAGAAGAAATCAGCCATCAATCAACCATTTATATGACAGAGCAACATCACATGGGCCTCACAAGGCCTCATGGTCTTACAAATAACTCAAAGGCCAATACACCCCCAAACATTACAAGCAAGAAACAATGTCCATTTATTGAGAACATCGGCCGCATCCCAAACGGCACCCTATTCCCTCTATAGTACCCATGGACCCTGGTCAAAGTTGTGCCATTTGGAATGCGGCCAGGGTTAGATGCTGATTGAAAGCTGTCAGGTGTCTCTGATGACTATTAACAGGCATGTGTGGGACAGAGAGCCAGACGGATATGGGGTTAGGCCTGCTGATTAAGATAAGATAGAAATGACGTCTGACAAACCCTGGCATTTTTTTAATCTCCCATATAACTACCTCCTGTCAGTCTGCTAATCTTCAAACCCTGATCACTTTGCAAACTGACCTTCAATCAGTGTCTAGAGAAGCTATTTCATTCTCCACCATTTACCAAATGGCCCTCATGCCAACCTAACATCCCCCTGTGTCCCCTGCACCCATTCCTGGCTCCATTCCAGCCCCCCTCTGCCCCCTGCTCCATTGTCAACCCCACCTGGAAGAATGGCGCTGGAGGGGATGGCTGCTGTTTTACGGGATCTTAACCAATTGTGCGAAAAAACACAAAATAGCATTGTTTGTAACTTATTTTGTACAAAATGTTGATGCTACCGTCTCTTATGACCGAAAAGAGCTTCTGGATATCAGAACGGCAATTACTCACCTTGAACTAGCCAAAGATTTTTTCTTTAATGAGTCTGACATGAAGGATATAATTTTGCTCCCGGACAAGGCCCAAATCCCCATCATTCGCATGAAGAAAAGAAGGAAATACAGGGGTCGCAGATCAGTGTGCCTTGTGAGAATTCGTCGGTGAATGGGTAACCTGCCTCTACCATCCGTTCTATTGGCCAACGTGCAATAACTGGAGAATAAACTGGATGAGCTCAGTTCGAGACTATCCTACCAACGGGACAGTAAAAACTGTAATATTATGTTTTCCATGCATCGGCAGGACAGAACACCTATGTCCAGTAATACGAGGGGTGGGGGTGTCTATTTTTAATACCAACTGGTGTGCAATGTCTAATATTAAGGTAGTCTCGAGGTATTGCTCGCCTGAGGTAGAGTACCTTATGATAATCTATCAAGAGAGTTGATCTATTTACCACCACAAACTGACGCTGGCACTAAGACTGCATTCAACAAGCTATATAGCCAGCAGCATACCACCCTGCATACCACTGCTGGCTTGCTTCTGAAGCTAAGCAGGGTCAGTCCCTGGGTGGGAGACCAGATGCTACTGGAAGTGGTGTTGGAGGGCCAGTAGGAGGCATTCTTTCCTCTGGTCTAAAAAATATGCCTATGCCCCAGGGCAGTGATTGGGGACACTACCCTGTGTAGGGTGCTGTCTTTCGGATGGGACGTTAAACGGGTGTCATGACTCCCTGAGGTCATTAAAGATCCCATGGCACTTATTGTAAGAGTATGTGTGTTAACCCCGGTGTCCTGGCTAAATTCCCAATCCGGCCCTGATACCATCACGGTCACCTAATAATCCCCAGTTTACAATTGTCTCCTCTCCCCTGTAACTATTCCCCAGGTCGTTGCTGTAAATGAGAATGTGTTCTCAGAACTTACCAGGTAAAATAACAGATGAATAAACAAGAAAATGCTCATCCAGAAGCAGTGACCCCAATGTTGGCAAACTTAAATCTGTTTTACCTAATTTCTACCAGCATGTCACATGTGCAACCAGAGGGGGGGAAAAAAACTCTACATCACCTTTACTTCACACACAGAGATGCCTCAAATCTCTCCCTCGCACACTATTTGGCAAATCTCACCATAATTCTATTCTCCTGATTCCTGCTTACAAGCGAAAACTAAAGCAGGAAGTTGGGGGGCTAGGGTCAGTTTGTTATATCTGGAGTTCTCCTCCTGTCCTATTCGGTGTCCTGTGTGAATTTAAGTGTGCTCTCTCTAATTCTCTCTTTCTTTCTCTCTCTCGGAGGACCTGAGCCCTAGGACCATGCCTCAGGACTACCTGACATGATGACTCCTTGCTGTCCCCAGTCCACGTGGCCGTGCTGCTGCTCCAGTTTCAACTGTTCTGCCTTATTATTATTGGACCATGCTGGTCATTTATGAACATTTGAACATCTTGGCCATGTTCTGTTATAATCTCCACCCGGCACAGCCAGAAGAGGACTGGCCACCCCACATAGCCTGGTTCCTCTCTAGGTTTCTTCCTAGGTTTTGGCCTTTCTAGGGAGTTTTTCCTAGCCACCGTGCTTCTACACCTGCATTGCTTGCTGTTTGGGGTTTTAGGCTGGGTTTCTGTACAGCACTTTTCAGCTGATGTACGAAGGGCTATATAAATCAATTTGATTTGAAGTACCCGTGTCTCACTCAATATGGAAGTGGACAGATGACATGGATGCTACACTATAGGACTGTTTTGCTAGCACAGACGGGAATATGTTCCGGGATTCATCAAATGGCATTGAGGAGTATACCACCTCATTCCCCAGCTTCATCAATAAGTGCATCGAAGACGTCATCCCCACAGTGACCGTACGGACATATACCAACCAAGAAACCATGATTACAGGCAACATCCGCACCGAGCTATAGGCTAGAGCTAGCGCTAGCGCTTTCTAGGAGCAGGACAATAATCCGGACACTTATAAGAAATCCTGCTATGCCCTCAGATGAACCAACAAACAGGCAAAGCTTCAGTACAGGACTAAGATTGAATCCTACTACACCGACACTCGTCAGACATGGCAGAGCTTGCAGACAATAGTCGGACTGTTGCCTACCCTTACCACCTGGGGGTGGCCTGTCAGGAAGCCCAGGATCCAGTGGCAGAGGGAGGTATTTGGTCCCAGGGTCCTTAGCTTAGTGATGAGCTTTGTGGGCACTATGGTGTTGAATGCTGAGCTGCAGTCAATGAACAGCATTCTCACATAGGTGTTCCTTTTATCTAGATGAGAAAGGACAGTGTGGAGTGTGATTGAGATTGCGTCATCTGTGGATCTGTTGGGGCGGTATGCGAATTGGAGTGGGTCAAGGGTTTCCGGGATGATGGTGTTGATGTGAGCCATGACCAGCCTTTGAAAGTACTTCATGGCTACCGACATGAGTGGTACGAGCTGAAGTAATTTAGGAAGGTTACCTTTGTGTTCTTGGGCACAGGGACTATGGTGGTCTGCTTGAAACATGTAGGTATTACAGACTATTATAGGTCAGGGAGAGGTTGAAAATGTCAGTGAAGGCACTTGCCAGTTGGTCAGTGCATGCTCTGAATACACATCCTGGTAATCCGCCTGATTCAGGAAACATTTATTGACAGCCTTCTAACTACACTACTGTGGCCTGTATCTTAGATTTACACTGTTAAATGGAACGATTATTCTACCCATCCCAACCACATTTTATAATGACATTCTCCTTTGCAGCTCTAGTTGTCCTCCAGAACAGCACCTCTGTGTTCACTACGGTGAAGTTGTGCAGTATAATACAGCGAGGCTGTGAGTCTCAGAGATAGAAAGCAGACATAGTTTTGCACAGGACCTGGCTGCCCCCCCGTTGCAGAACATTCCCTGTGATGAATGCTGTACATTAAGAGTCCCATCACTGGGGAGACTAACAAACCAGGAATCCTGGGCTGATCTGTATTGATGAGGTTATGCTTGCATCCCAAATGGTACCCTATCCCCTTCATAGTGTACTACTTTTGAACAGAGCCCTATGGGCTATATAGGGAATAGAGTACCATTTGGGATGCATTCTATGAAATAACGTGGAATAAATATGCATGCTATGTGGAGAGGTCCACATCAGAGGAGATTTAAGGGACATAACTACATACATATAAATCATCATACCACATTGGTGAGAAAATGGTGAAATACTGAATTACAGTATTTTTAAAAAGTATCATACTTTTACTGAATGTATTAATAGTGTCTCATATCAAATATAAGAATGCATATCCATTGAATATACAATATTAACATATGCCATTTATACACACCATCTATGGAACTCTGTTTAGTATCACTAATTACGAACGCCAAATGTTGCAAGTTTCACATGATGGCCCTCATAATAATTGCACGGGGAGAGACAGAGGAGGAGTGACACGGGGAGAGACGGAGGAGGAGAGACACGGGGAGCGAAGGAGGAGGAGAGGGAGTTACTAGGGGAGAGACGGAGTGACACGGGGAGAGATGGAGTGACACGGGGAGAGACGGAGGAGGAGAGACACGGGGAGAGACGGAGGAGGAGAGACACGGGGAGAGACAGAGGAGGAGAGACACGGGGAGAGACGGAGGAGGAGAGACACGGGGAGAGACGGAGGAGGAGTGACACGGGGAGAGACGGAGGAGGAGTGACACGGGGAGAGACGGAGGAGGAGAGACACGGGGAGAGACGGAGGAGGAGAGACACGGGGAGAGACGGAGGAGGGGTGACACGGGGAGAGACGGAGGAGGAGAGACACGGGGAGAGACGGAGGAGGAAAGACACGGGGAGAGACGGAGGAGGAGAGACACGGGGAGAGACGGAGGAGGAGTGACACGGGGAGAGACGGAGGAGGAGTGACACGGGGAGAGACGGAGTAGGAGTGACACGGGGAGAGACGGAGGAGAGGGAGTGACATGGGGAGAGACAGAGGAGGAGAGGGAGTGACACGGGGAGAGACGGAGGAGGAGAGGGAGTGACACGGGGAGAGATGGAGGAGGAGAGGGAGTGACATGGGGAGAGACGGAGTGACACGGGAGAGATGGAGTGACACGGGGAGAGACGGAGTGACACGGGGAGAGATGGAGTGACACGGGGAGAGATGGAGTGACACGGGGAGAGATGGAGTGACACGGGGAGAGATGGAGCAGGGGAGGGAGTGACACGGGGAGAGATGGAGGAGGGCAGAGGAGGAGATGGAGTGACACGGGGAGAGATGGAGGAGGGCAGAGAGTGACACGGGGAGAGATGGAGGAGGAGAGGGAGTGACATGGGGAGAGACGGAGGAGGAGAGGGAGTGACACGGGGAGAGACGGAGGAGGAGAGGGAGTGACACGGGGAGAGATGGAGGAGGAGAGGGAGTGACACGGGGAGAGACGGAGTGACACGGGAGAGATGGAGTGACACGGGGAGAGATGGAGTGACACGGGGAGAGATGGAGTGACACGGGGAGAGACGGAGGAGGAGTGACACGGGGAGAGACAGAGGAGGAGAGACACGGGGAGAGACGGAGGAGGAGTGACACGGGGAGAGACGGAGGAGGAGAGACACGGGGAGAGACGGAGGAGGAGTGACACGGGGAGAGACGGAGGAGGAGTGACACGGGGAGAGACGGAGGAGGAGAGACACGGGGAGAGACGGAGGAGGAGAGGGAGTGACACGGGGAGAGACGGAGGAGGAGAGGGAGTGACACGGGGAGAGATGGAGTGACACGGGGAGAGACAGAGTGACACGGGGAGAGATGGAGTGACACGGGGAGAGATGGAGGAGGGGAGGGAGTGACACGGGGAGAGACGGAGTGACACGGGGAGAGATGGAGTGACACGGGGAGAGACGGAGGAGGAGAGACACGGGGAGAGACGGAGGAGGAGAGACACGGGGAGAGACAGAGGAGGAGAGACACGGGGAGAGACGGAGGAGGAGAGACACGGGGAGAGACGGAGGAGGAGTGACACGGGGAGAGACGGAGGAGGAGTGACACGGGGAGAGACGGAGGAGGACTGACACGGGGAGAGACGGAGGAGGAGAGACACGGGGAGAGACGGAGGAGGAGAGACACGGGGAGAGACGGAGGAGGGGTGACACGGGGAGAGACGGAGGAGGAGAGACACGGGGAGAGACGGAGGAGGAAAGACACGGGGAGAGACGGAGGAGGAGAGACACGGGGAGAGACGGAGGAGGAGAGACACGGGGAGAGACGGAGGAGGAGTGACACGGGGAGAGACGGAGGAGGAGTGACACGGGGAGAGACGGAGTAGGAGTGACACGGGGAGAGACGGAGGAGAGGGAGTGACATGGGGAGAGACAGAGGAGGAGAGGGAGTGACACGGGGAGAGACGGAGGAGGAGAGGGAGTGACACGGGGAGAGATGGAGGAGGAGAGGGAGTGACATGGGAGAGACGGAGTGACACGGGAGAGATGGAGTGACACGGGGAGAGACGGAGTGACACGGGGAGAGATGGAGTGACACGGGGAGAGATGGAGTGACACGGGAGAGATGGAGTGACACGGGGAGAGATGGAGCAGGGGAGGGAGTGACACGGGGAGAGATGGAGGAGGGCAGAGGAGGAGATGGAGTGACACGGGGAGAGATGGAGGAGGGCAGAGAGTGACACGGGGAGAGATGGAGGAGGAGAGGGAGTGACATGGGAGAGACGGAGGAGGAGAGGGAGTGACACGGGGAGAGACGGAGGAGGAGAGGGAGTGACACGGGGAGAGATGGAGGAGGAGAGGGAGTGACACGGGGAGAGACGGAGTGACACGGGAGAGATGGAGTGACACGGGGAGAGATGGAGTGACACGGGGAGAGATGGAGTGACACGGGGAGAGACGGAGGAGGAGTGACACGGGGAGAGACAGAGGAGGAGAGACACGGGGAGAGACGGAGGAGGAGTGACACGGGGAGAGACGGAGGAGGAGAGACACGGGGAGAGACGGAGGAGGAGTGACACGGGGAGAGACGGAGGAGGAGTGACACGGGGAGAGACGGAGGAGGAGAGACACGGGGAGAGACGGAGGAGGAGAGGGGAGTGACACGGGGAGAGACGGAGGAGGAGAGGGAGTGACACGGGGAGAGATGGAGTGACACGGGGAGAGACAGAGTGACACGGGGAGAGATGGAGTGACACGGGGAGAGATGGAGGAGGGGAGGGAGTGACACGGGGAGAGATGGAGTGACACGGGGAGAGATGGAGCAGGGGAGGGAGTGACACGGGGAGAGATGGAGGAGGGCAGAGAGTGACACGGGGAGAGATGGAGGAGGGCAGAGAGTGACACGGGGAGAGATGGAGGAGGAGAGGGAGTGACACGGGAAGAGATGGAGGAGGAGAGGAGTGACACGGGGAGAGATGGAGGAGGGCAGAGGAGGAGATGGAGTGACACGGGGAGAGATGGAGGAGGGCAGAGGAGGAGATGGAGTGACACGGGGAGAGATGGAGGAGGGCAGAGGAGGAGAAGGAGTGACACGGGGAGAGATGGAGGGCAGATGAGGAGAGGGAGTGACACGGGGAGAGATGGAGGAGGGCAGAGGAGGAGATGGAGCGACACGGGGAGAGATGGAGGAGGGCAGAGGAGGAGAGGGAGTGACACAGGGAGAGATGGGAGGGCAGAGGAGGAGAGGGAGTGACACGGGGAGAGATGGAGGGCAGAGGAGGAGAGGGGAGTGACACGGGGAGAGATGGAGGGCAGAGGGGAGGGGGTGACACGGGGAGAGATGGAGGAGGGCAGAGGAGGAGATGGAGTGACACGGGGAGAGATGGAGGAGGGCAGAGGAGGAGAAGGAGTGACAAGGGGAGAGATGGAGGGCAGAGGAGGAGAGGGAGTGACACGGGGAGAGATGGAGGACAGAGGAGGAGAGGGAGTGACACGGGGAGAGATGGAGGAGGGCAGAGGAGGAGATGGAGCGACACGGGGAGAGATGGAGGAGGGCAGAGGAGGAGAGGGAGTGACACAGGGAGAGATGGAGGAGGGCAGAGGAGGAGATGGAGTGACACGGGGAGAGATGGAGGAGGGCAGAGGAGGAGAAGGAGTGACACGGGGAGAGATGGAGGGCAGAGGAGGAGAGGGAGTGACAAGGGGAGATATGGAGGAGGGCAGAGGAGGAGATGGAGCGACATGGGAGAGATGGAGGAGGGCAGAGGAGGAGAGGGAGTGACACAGGGAGAGATGGAGGAGGGCAGAGGAGGAGATGGAGCGACACAGGGAGAGATGGAGGAGGGCAGAGGAGGAGATGGAGTGACACAGGGAGAGATGGAGGGCAGAGGAGGAGAGGGAGTGACACGGGGAGAGATGGAGGACAGAGGAGGAGAGGGAGTGACACGGGGAGAGATGGAGGGCAGAGGAGGAGAGGGAGTGACACGGGGAGAGATGGAGGACAGAGGAGGAGAGGGAGTGACACGGGGAGAGATGGAGGGCAGAGGAGGAGAGGGAGTGACACGGGGAGAGATGGAGGGCAGAGGGGAGGGGGTGACAAGGGGAGAGATGGATGCCAGAGGGGAGGGAGTGACACGGGGAGAGATGGAGTGACACGGGAGAGATGGAGTGACACGGGGAGAGACGGAGTGACACGGGGAGAGATGGAGTGACACGGGGAGAGATGGAGTGACACGGGGAGAGACGGAGGAGGAGTGACACGGGGAGAGACGGAGGAGGAGAGACACGGGGAGAGACGGAGGAGGAGTGACACGGGGAGAGACGGAGGAGGAGAGACACGGGGAGAGACGGAGGAGGAGTGACACGGGGAGAGACGGAGGAGGAGTGACACGGGGAGAGACGGAGGAGGAGAGACACGGGGAGAGACGGAGGAGGAGAGGGAGTGACATGGGGAGAGACGGAGGAGGAGAGGGAGTGACACGGGGAGAGACGGAGGAGGGCAGAGGAGGAGATGGAGTGACACGGGGAGCGATGGAGGAGGGCAGAGAGTGACACGGGGAGAGATGGAGGAGGCGAGGGAGTGACATGGGGAGAGACGGAGGAGGAGAGGGAGTGACACGGGGAGAGACGGAGGAGGAGAGGGAGTGACACGGGGAGAGATGGAGGAGGAGAGGGAGTGACACGGGGAGAGACGGAGTGATACGGGAGAGATGGAGTGACACGGGGAGAGATGGAAGTGACACGGGGAGAGACGGAGGAGGAGTGACACGGGGAGAGACGGAGGAGGAGAGACACGGGGAGAGACGGAGGAGGAGTGACACGGGGAGAGACGGAGGAGGAGTGACACGGGGAGAGACGGAGGAGGAGAGACACGGGGAGAGACGGAGGAGGAGAGGGAGTGACACGGGGAGAGACGGAGGAGGAGAGGGAGTGACACGGGGATAGATGGAGTGACACGGGGAGAGACGGAGTGACACGGGGAGAGATGGAGTGACACGGGGAGAGATGGAGGAGGGGAGGGAGTGACACGGGGAGAGATGGAGTGACACGGGGAGAGATGGAGCAGGGGAGGGAGTGACACGGGGAGAGATGGAAGAGGGCAGAGGAGGAGTTGGAGTGACACGGGGAGAGATGGAGGAGGGCAGAGAGTTACACGGGGAGAGATGGAGGAGGAGAGGGAGTGACACGGGGAGAGATGGAGTGACACGGGGAGAGATGGAGGAGGGCAGAGGAGGAGATGGAGTGACACGGGGAGAGATGGAGGAGGGCAGAGAGTGACACGGGGAGAGATGGAGGAGGAGAGGGAGTGACATGGGGAGAGACGGAGGAGGAGAGGGAGTGACACGGGGAGAGACGGAGGAGGAGAGGGAGTGACACGGGGAGAGATGGAGGAGGAGAGGGAGTGACACGGGGAGAGACGGAGTGACACGGGAGAGATGGAGTGACACGGGGAGAGATGGAGTGACACGGGGAGAGATGGAGTGACACGGGGAGAGACGGAGGAGGAGTGACACGGGGAGAGACAGAGGAGGAGAGACACGGGGAGAGACGGAGGAGGAGTGACACGGGGAGAGACGGAGGAGGAGAGACACGGGGAGAGACGGAGGAGGAGTGACACGGGGAGAGACGGAGGAGGAGTGACACGGGGAGAGACGGAGGAGGAGAGACACGGGGAGAGACGGAGGAGGAGAGGGAGTGACACGGGGAGAGACGGAGGAGGAGAGGGAGTGACACGGGGAGAGATGGAGTGACACGGGGAGAGACAGAGTGACACGGGGAGAGATGGAGTGACACGGGGAGAGATGGAGGAGGGAGGGAGTGACACGGGGAGAGACGGAGTGACACGGGGAGAGATGGAGTGACACGGGGAGAGACGGAGGAGGAGAGACACGGGAGAGACGGAGGAGGAGAGACACGGGGAGAGACAGAGGAGGAGAGACACGGGGAGAGACGGAGGAGGAGAGACACGGGGAGAGACGGAGGAGGAGTGACACGGGGAGAGACGGAGGAGGACTGACACGGGGAGAGACGGAGGAGGAGAGACACGGGGAGAGACGGAGGAGGAGAGACACGGGGAGAAACGGAGGAGGGGTGACACGGGGAGAGACGGAGGAGGAGAGACACGGGGAGAGACGGAGGAGGAAAGACACGGGGAGAGACGGAGGAGGAGAGACACGGGAGAGACGGAGGAGGAGAGACACGGGGAGAGACGGAGGAGGAGTGACACGGGGAGAGACGGAGGAGGAGTGACACGGGGAGAGACGGAGTAGGAGTGACACGGGGAGAGACGGAGGAGAGGGAGTGACATGGGGAGAGACAGAGGAGGAGAGGGAGTGACACGGGGAGAGACGGAGGAGGAGAGGGAGTGACACGGGGAGAGATGGAGGAGGAGAGGGAGTGACATGGGGAGAGACGGAGTGACACGGGAGAGATGGAGTGACACGGGGAGAGACGGAGTGACACGGGGAGAGATGGAGTGACACGGGGAGAGATGGAGTGACACGGGGAGAGATGGAGTGACACGGGGAGAGATGGAGCAGGGGAGGGAGTGACACGGGGAGAGATGGAGGAGGGCAGAGGAGGAGATGGAGTGACACGGGGAGAGATGGAGGAGGGCAGAGAGTGACACGGGGAGAGATGGAGGAGGAGAGGGAGTGACATGGGGAGAGACGGAGGAGGAGAGGGAGTGACACGGGGAGAGACGGAGGAGGAGAGGGAGTGACACGGGGAGAGATGGAGGAGGAGAGGGAGTGACACGGGGAGAGACGGAGTGACACGGGAGAGATGGAGTGACACGGGGAGAGATGGAGTGACACGGGGAGAGATGGAGTGACACGGGGAGAGACGGAGGAGGAGTGACACGGGGAGAGACAGAGGAGGAGAGACACGGGGAGAGACGGAGGAGGAGTGACACGGGGAGAGACGGAGGAGGAGAGACACGGGGAGAGACGGAGGAGGAGTGACACGGGGAGAGACGGAGGAGGAGTGACACGGGGAGAGACGGAGGAGGAGAGACACGGGGAGAGACGGAGGAGGAGAGGGAGTGACACGGGGAGAGACGGAGGAGGAGAGGGAGTGACACGGGGAGAGATGGAGTGACACGGGGAGAGACAGAGTGACACGGGGAGAGATGGAGTGACACGGGGAGAGATGGAGGAGGGGAGGGAGTGACACGGGGAGAGATGGAGTGACACGGGGAGAGATGGAGCAGGGGAGGGAGTGACACGGGGAGAGATGGAGGAGGGCAGAGAGTGACACGGGGAGAGATGGAGGAGGCAGAGAGTGACACGGGGAGAGATGGAGGAGGAGAGGGAGTGACACGGGAAGAGATGGAGGAGGAGAGGGAGTGACACGGGGAGAGATGGAGGAGGGCAGAGGAGGAGATGGAGTGACACGGGGAGAGATGGAGGAGGGCAGAGGAGGAGATGGAGTGACACGGGGAGAGATGGAGGAGGGCCAGAGGAGGAGAAGGAGTGACACGGGGAGAGATGGAGGGCAGATGAGGAGAGGGAGTGACACGGGGAGAGATGGAGGAGGGCAGAGGAGGAGATGGAGCGACACGGGGAGAGATGGAGGAGGGCAGAGGAGGAGAGGGAGTGACACAGGGAGAGATGGAGGGCAGAGGAGGAGAGGGAGTGACACGGGGAGAGATGGAGGGCAGAGGAGGAGAGGGAGTGACACGGGGAGAGATGGAGGGCAGAGGGGAGGGGGTGACACGGGGAGAGATGGAGGAGGGCAGAGGAGGAGATGGAGTGGACACGGGGAGAGATGGAGGAGGGCAGAGGAGGAGAAGGAGTGACAAGGGGAGAGATGGAGGGCAGAGGAGGAGAGGGAGTGACACGGGGAGAGATGGAGGACAGAGGAGGAGAGGGAGTGACACGGGGAGAGATGGAGGAGGGCAGAGGAGGAGATGGAGCGACACGGGGAGAGATGGAGGAGGGCAGAGGAGGAGAGGGAGTGACACAGGGAGAGATGGAGGAGGGCAGAGGAGGAGATGGAGTGACACGGGGAGAGATGGAGGAGGGCAGAGGAGGAGAAGGAGTGACACGGGGAGAGATGGAGGGCAGAGGAGGAGAGGGAGTGACAAGGGAGATATGGAGGAGGGCAGAGGAGGAGATGGAGCGACATGGGGAGAGATGGAGGAGGGCAGAGGAGGAGAGGGAGTGACACAGGGAGAGATGGAGGAGGGCAGAGGAGGAGATGGAGCGACACAGGGAGAGATGGAGGAGGGCAGAGGAGGAGATGGAGTGACACAGGGAGAGATGGAGGGCAGAGGAGGAGAGGGAGTGACACGGGGAGAGATGGAGGACAGAGGAGGAGAGGGAGTGACACGGGGAGAGATGGAGGGCAGAGGAGGAGAGGGAGTGACACGGGGAGAGATGGAGGACAGAGGAGGAGAGGGAGTGACACGGGGAGAGATGGAGGGCAGAGGAGGAGAGGGAGTGACACGGGGAGAGATGGAGGGCAGAGGGGAGGGCGGTGACAAGGGGAGAGATGGATGCCAGAGGGGAGGGAGTGACACGGGGAGAGATGGAGTGACACGGGAGAGATGGAGTGACACGGGGAGAGACGGAGTGACACGGGGAGAGATGGAGTGACACGGGGAGAGATGGAGTGACACGGGGAGAGACGGAGGGAGGAGTGACACGGGGAGAGACGGAGGAGGAGAGACACGGGGAGAGACGGAGGAGGAGTGACACGGGGAGAGACGGAGGAGGAGAGACACGGGGAGAGACGGAGGAGGAGTGACACGGGGAGAGACGGAGGAGGAGTGACACGGGGGAGAGACGGAGGAGGAGAGACACGGGGAGAGACGGAGGAGGAGAGGGAGTGACATGGGGAGAGACGGAGGAGGAGAGGGAGTGACACGGGGAGAGACGGAGGAGGGCAGAGGAGGAGATGGAGTGACACGGGGAGCGATGGAGGAGGGCAGAGAGTGACACGGGAGAGATGGAGGAGGCGAGGGAGTGACATGGGGAGAGACGGAGGAGGAGAGGGAGTGACACGGGGAGAGACGGAGGAGGAGAGGAGTGACACGGGGAGAGATGGAGGAGGAGAGGGAGTGACACGGGGAGAGACGGAGTTGATACGGGAGAGATGGAGTGACACGGGGAGAGATGGAGTGACACGGGGAGAGACGGAGGAGGAGTGACACGGGGAGAGACGGAGGAGGAGAGACACGGGGAGAGACGGAGGAGGAGGGACACGGGGAGAGACGGAGGAGGAGTGACACGGGGAGAGACGGAGGAGGAGAGACACGGGGAGAGACGGAGGAGGAGAGGGAGTGACACGGGGAGAGACGGAGGAGGAGAGGGAGTGACACGGGATAGATGGAGTGACACGGGGAGAGACGGAGTGACACGGGGAGAGATGGAGTGACACGGGGAGAGATGGAGGAGGGGAGGAGTGACACGGGGAGAGATGGAGTGGACACGGGGAGAGATGGAAGCAGGGGAGGGAGTGACACGGGGAGAGATGGAAGAGGGCAGAGGAGGAGATGGAGTGACACGGGGAGAGATGGAGGAGGGCAGAGAGTTACACGGGGAGAGATGGAGGAGGAGAGGGAGTGACACGGGGAGAGATGGAGTGACACGGGGAGAGATGGAGGAGGGCAGAGGAGGAGATGGAGTGACACGGGGAGAGATGGAGGAGGGCAGAGAGTGACACGGGGAGAGATGGAGGAGGCGAGGGAGTGACATGGGGAGAGACGGAGGAGGAGAGGAGTGACACGGGGAGAGACGGAGGAGGAGAGGAGTGACACGGGAGAGATGGAGGAGGAGAGGGAGTGACACGGGGAGAGACGGAGTGATACGGGAGAGATGGAGTGACGCGGGGAGAGACGGAGTGACACGGGGAGAGATGGAGTGACATGGGGAGAGATGGAGTGACACGGGGAGAGACGGAGGAGGAGTGACACGGGGAGAGACGGAGGAGGAGAGACACGGGGAGAGACGGAGGAGGATTGACACGGGGAGAGACGGAGGAGGAGAGACACGGGGAGAGACGGAGGAGGAGTGACACGGGGAGAGACGGAGGAGGAGTGACACGGGGAGAGACGGAGGAGGAGAGACACGGGGAGAGACGGAGGAGGAGAGGGAGTGACACGGGGAGAGACGGAGGAGGAGAGGGAGTGACACGGGGAGAGATGGAGGAGGAGAGGGAGTGACACGGGGAGAGACGGAGGAGGAGAGGGAGTGACACGGGGAGAGATGGAGGAGGAGAGGGAGTGACACGGGGAGAGACGGAGTGATACGGGAGAGATGGAGTGACGCGGGGAGAGACGGAGTGACACGGGGAGAGATGGAGTGACACGGGGAAGAGACGGAGGAGGAGTGACACGGGGGAGAGACGGAGGAGGAGAGACACGGGGAGAGACGGAGGAGGAGTGACACCGGGAGAGACGGAGGAGGAGTGACACGGGGAGAGACGGAGGAGGAGAGACACGGGGAGAGACGGAGGAGGAGAGGAGTGACACGGGGAGAGACGGAGGAGGAGAGGGAAGTGACACGGGGATAGATGGAGTGACACGGGGAGAGACGGAGTGACACGGGGAGAGATGGAGTGACACGGGGAGAGATGGAGGAGGGGAGGGAGTGACACGGGGAGAGATGGAGTGACACGGGGAGAGATGGAGCAGGGGAGGAGTGACACGGGGAGAGATGGAAGAGGGCAGAGGAGGAGATGGAGTGACACGGGGAGAGATGGAGGAGGCAGAGAGTTACACGGGGAGAGATGGAGGAGGAGAGGGAGTGACACGGGGAGAGATGGAGTGACACGGGGAGAGATGGAGGAGGGCAGAGGAGGAGATGGAGTGACACGGGGAGAGATGGAGGAGGGCAGAGAGTGACACGGGGAGAGATGGAGGAGGCGAGGAGTGACATGGGGAGAGACGGAGGAGGAGAGGGAGTGACACGGGGAGAGACGGAGGAGGAGAGGGAGTGACACGGGGAGAGATGGAGGAGGAGAGGGAGTGACACGGGGAGAGACGGAGTGATACGGGAGAGATGGAGTGACGCGGGGAGAGACGGAGTGACACGGGGAGAGATGGAGTGACATGGGGAGAGATGGAGTGACACGGGGAGAGACGGAGGAGGAGTGACACGGGGAGAGACGGAGGAGGAGGACACGGGGAGAGACGAGGAGGATTGACACGGGGAGAGACGGAGGAGGAGAGACACGGGGAGAGACGGAGGAGGAGTGACACGGGGAGAGACGGAGGAGGAGTGACACGGGGAGAGACGGAGGAGGAGAGACACGGGGAGAGACGGAGGAGGAGAGGGAGTGACACGGGGAGAGACGGAGGAGGAGAGGGTGACACGGGGAGAGATGGAGGAGGAGAGGGAGTGACACGGGAGAGACGGAGGAGGAGAGGAGGACACGGGAGAGATGGAGGAGGAGAGGGAGTGACACGGGGAGAGACGGAGTGATACGGGAGAGATGGAGTGACGCGGGGAGAGACGGAGTGACACGGGGAGAGATGGAGTGACACGGGGAGAGACGGAGGAGGAGTGACACGGGGAGAGACGGAGGAGGAGAGACACGGGGAGAGACGGTAGGAGGAGTGACACCGGGAGAGACGGAGGAGGAGTGACACGGGGAGAGACGGAGGAGGAGAGACACGGGGAGAGACGGAGGAGGAGAGGAGTGACACGGGGAGAGACGGAGGAGGAGAGGAGTGACACGGGGATAGATGGAGTGACACGGGAGAGACGGAGTGACACGGGGGAGAGATGGAGTGACACGGGGAGAGATGGAGGAGGGGAGGGAGTGACACGGGAGAGATGGAGTGACACGGGAGAGGATGGAGCAGGGGAGGGAGTGACACGGGGAGAGATGGAAGAGGGCAGAGGAGGAGATGGAGTGACACGGGGAGAGATGGAGGAGGCAGAGAGTTTACACGGGGAGAGATGGAGGAGGAGAGGGAGTGACACGGGGAGAGATGGAGTGACACGGGGAGAGATGGAGGAGGGCAGAGGAGGAGATGGAAGTGACACGGGGAGAGATGGAGAGGGCAGAGAGTGACACGGGGAGAGATGGAGGAGGCGAGGGAGTGACATGGGGAGAGACGGAGGAGGAGAGGGAGTGACACGGGGAGAGACGGAGGAGGGAGAGGGAGTGACACGGGGGAGAGATGGAGGAGGAGAGGGAGTGACACGGGGAGAGACGGAGTGATACGGGAGAGATGGAGTGACGCGGGAGAGACGGAGTGACACGGGGAGAGATGGAGTGACAGGGGAGAGATGGAGTGACACGGGGAGAGAGCGGAGGAGGAGTGACACGGGGAGAGACGGAGGAGGAGAGACACGGGGAGAACGGAGGAGGAGTGACACGGGGAGAGACGGAGAGGGAGTGACACGGGGAGAGACGGAGGAGGAGAGACACGGGGAGAGACGGAGGAGGAGAGGGAGTGACACGGGGAGAGACGGAGGAGGAGAGACACGGGGAGAGATGGAGGAGGAGAGGGAGTGACACGGGGAGAGACGGAGGAGGAGAGGGAGTGACACGGGGAGAGATGGAGGAGGAGAGGGAGTGACACGGGGAGAGACGGAGTGAGGGAGAGATGGAGTGACACGGGGAGAGACGGAGTGACACGGGGAGAGATGGAGTGACACGGGGAGAGACGGAGGAGTGACACGGAGAGAGGAGGAGGAGAGAGACGGAGAGACACGGGGAGAGAGGAGTGACACCGGGAGAGACGGAGGAGGAGTGACACGGGGAGAGACGGAGGAGGAGAGACACGGGGAGAGACGGAGGAGGAGTGACACCGGGAGAGACGGAGGAGGAGTGACACGGGGAGAGACGGAGGAGGAGAGACACGGGGAGAGACGGAGGAGGAGAGGGAGTGACACGGGGAGAGACGGAGGAGGAGAGGGAGTGACACGGGGAGAGATGGAGTGACACGGGGAGAGACGGAGTGACACGGGGAGAGATGGAGTGACACGGGGAGAGATGGAGGAGGGGAGGGAGTGACACGGGGAGAGATGGAGTGACACGGGGAGAGATGGAGCAGGGGAGGGAGTGACACGGGGAGAGATGGAGGAGGAGAGGGAGTGACACGGGGAGAGACGGAGTGATACGGGAGAGATGGAGTGACGCGGGGAGAGACGGAGTGACACGGGAGAGATGGAGTGACAATGGAGAGATGGAGTGACACGGGGAGAGACGGAGGAGGAGTGACACGGGGAGAGACGGAGGAGGAGAGACACGGGGAGAGACGGAGGAGGGATGACACGGGGAGAGACGGAGGAGGAGTGACACGGGGAGAGACGGAGGAGGAAGAGACACGGGGAGAGACGGAGGAGGAGAGGGAGTGACACGGGGAGAGACGGAGGAGGAGAGGGAGTGACACGGGGAGAGATGGAGTGACACGGGGAGAGGACGGAGTGACACGGGGAGAGATGGAGTGACACGGGGAGAGATGGAGGAGGGGAGGGAGTGACACGGGGAGAGATGGAGTGACACGGGAGAGATGGAGCAGGGGAGGGAGCGTGACACGGGGAGCAGAGGGAAGAGGGCAGAGGAGGAGATGGAGTGACACGGGGAGAGATGGAGGAGGGCAGAGAGTGACACGGGGAGAGATGAAGGAGGAGAGGGAGTGACACGGGGAGAGATGGAGTGACACGGGGAGAGATGGAGGAGGGCAGAGGAGGAGATGGAGTGACACGGGGAGAGATGGAGGAGGGCAGAGGAGGAGAGGGAGTGATCAAGGGAGAGATGGAGCGAGGGCAGAGGAGTGAGATGGAGCGGACACGGGGAGAGATGGAGGGAGGGCAGAGGAGGAGAGGAGTGACACAGGAGAGATGGAGCGGCAGAGGAGGAGAGGAGTGACCGGGAGAGATAGAGACAGAGGAGGAGAGGGAGTGACACGGGGAGAGATGGAGGGGGCAAGAGGAGGAGAGGGAGTGACCACGGGGAGAGATGGAGGAGGGCAGAGGAGGAGAGGGAGTGAACGGGGAGAGATGGAGGGCAGAGGAGGAGAAGGGAGTGACACGGGGAGGAGGATGCGAGGGCAGAGGGGGAGGGTGACAAGGGGAGAGATGGGATGCCAGAGGGGAGGGGAGTGACACGGGAGAAGATGGAGTGACACGGTGAGAGATGGAGTGACACGGGGAGAGCCGGAGTGGACACGGGGAGAGATGGAGTGACACGGGGAGAGATGGAGTGACACGGGGAGAGACGGCAGGAGGAGTGAACGGGAGGAGACGGAGGAGGAGAGACACGGGGAGAGACGGAGGAGGAGTGACACGGGGAGAGACGGAGGAGGGAAGACACGGGGAGAGACGGAGAGGAGTGACACGGGGAGAGACGGAGGAGGAGTGACACGGGAGAGACGGAGGAGGAGAGACACGGGGGAAGAGACGGAGGAGGAGAGGGGGAGTGACATGGGGAGAGACGGAGGAGGAGAGGGAGTGACACGGGGAGAGACGGAGGAGGGCAGAGGAGGAGATGGAGTGACACGGGGAGCGATGGAGGAGGGCAGAGAGTGACACGGGGAGAGATGGAGGAGGCGAGGGAGTGACATGGGGAGGAGACGGAGGAGGAGAGGGAGTGACACGGGGAGAGACGGAGGAGGAGAGGGAGTGACACGGGGAGAGATGGAGGAGAGAGGGAGTGACACGGGGAAGACGGAAGTGATACGGGAGAGATGGAGTGACGCGGGGAGAGACGGAGTGACACGGGAGAGATGGAGTGACACGGGGAGAGATGGAGTGACACGGGAGAGACGGAGGAGGAGTGGACACGGGGAGAGACGGAGGAGGAGAGACACGGGGAGGACGGAGGAGGAGTGACACGGGGAGAGACGGAGGAGGAGTGACACGGGGAGAGACGGAGGAGGAGTGACACGGGGAGAGACGGAGGAGGAGAGGGAGTGACACGGGGAGAGACGGAGGAGGAGAGGGAGTGACACGGGGAGAGATGGAGTGACACGGGGAGAGACGGAGTGACACGGGGAGAGATGGAGTGACACAGGGAGAGATGGAGGAGGGGAGGGAGTGACACGGGGAGAGATGGAGTGACACGGGAGAGATGGAGCAGGGGAGGGAGTGACACGGGGAGAGATGGAAGAGGGCAGAGGAGGAGATGGAGTGACACGGGGAGAGATGGAGGAGGGCAGAGAGTGACACGGGGAGAGACGGAGTGATACGGGAGAGATGGAGTGACGCGGGGAGAGATGGAGTGACACGGGGAGGAGATGGAGTGACACGGGGAGAGATGGAGTGACACGGGGAGAGACGGAGGAGGAGTGACACGGGGAGAGACGGAGGAGGAGAGACACGGGGAGAGACGGAGGAGGTTTGACACGGGGAGAGACGGAGGAGGAGAGACACGGGGAGAGACGGAGGAGGAGTGACACGGGGAGAGACGGAGGAGGAGTGACACGGGGAGAGACGGAGGAGGAGAGACACGGGGAGAGACGGAGGAGGAGAGGGAGTGACACGGGGAGAGATGGAGTGACACGGGGAGAGACGGAGTGACACGGGGAGAGATGGAGTGACACGGGGAGAGATGGAGGAGGGGAGGGAGTGACACGGGGAGAGATGGAGTGACACGGGGAGAGATGGAGCAGGGGAGGGAGTGACACGGGAGAGAGTGGAAGGAGGGCAGAGGAGGAGATGGAGTGACACGGGGAGAGATGGAGGAGGAGAGAGTGACACGGGAGAGATGGAGGAGGAGAGGGAGTGACACGTGGAGAGATGGAGTGACACGGGGAGAGATGGAGGAGGGCAGAGAGTGACACGGGGAGAGATGGAGGAGGAGAGGGAGTGACACGGGGAGAGATGGAGGAGGAGAGGGAGTGACACGGGAAGAGATGGAGGAGGAGAGGGAGTGACACGGGGAGAGATGGAGGAGGGCAGAGGAGGAGATGGAGTGACACGGGGAGAGATGGAGGGTAGAGGAGGAGAGGGAGTGACACGGGGAGAGATGGAGGAGGGCAGAGGAGGAGATGGACTGACACGGGGAGAGATGGAGGAGGGCAGAGGAGGAGAGGGAGTGACACGGGGAGAGATGGAGGGCAGAGGAGATGAGGGAGTGACACAGGGAGAGATGGAGGG